>NW_027309351.1:17500-35000 GCF_047496885.1 Scyliorhinus torazame | reverse complement strand
CACCGGGGGGAGTGTCGGCCTGGATTATAGCGCTCAAATCCTAGAGTATAGACATCTACCTCCGACAGTGCAGCGCTCGCTCAGTACTGGCACCGGGGGGAGTGTGGGCCTGGATTATGGAGCTCAATTCCTAGAGTATAGACATCTCCCTCCGACAGTGCAGCGCTCCCTCAGTACTGGCACCGGGGGGAGTGTCGGCCTGGATTATGGAGCTCAAATCCTAGAGTATAGACATCTCCCTCCGACAGTGCAGCGCTCCCTCAGTACTGGCACCGGGGGGAGTATCGGCCTGGATTATGGAGCTCAAATCCTAGAGTATATACATCTCCCACCGACAGTGCAGCGCTCCCTCAGTACTGGCACCGGGGGCAGTGTGGACCTGGACTATAGCGCTCAAATCCTAGAGTATAGACATCTAACTCCGACAGTGCAGCGCTCCCTCAGTACTGGCACCCGAGAGAGGGTCAGCCAGAATTAATTAAAGATCTCATGATAAATGATCGTCTCGGTAACAGTGATCATAACATGACGGAATATCACATTCCATTGGGTGGGGGGTGAAATTGGTTCCGAAACTAGTGTCTGAAACTTAAACTGGGGCGGGGAGCGTCGGCCTGGATTCAGGAGCTGACGTCCAGGACCCGTTACTTGCCTGCCCTGCTGTCCCGCGCCAGCTCCTCGCTCTCCCGAAGGCCGTCCATCGCCAGCTGGACCCTGCACGTGGCCAGGCAGTGCACGTCGATGAGCCGCGCTCCCGGAATCTCCTGCAAGAAGTCCACGAGCGACCGGTATCCCATGTCCGTCACCAGGTCCAGCAGGTCGTGGCCGTACGCCCGCCGGAAGAGCGCGCTGAATGCTTGGAGCGTCAATCCGCCTTGGTCAAGTGTGAGCACGCTCATGGCCAGTGTCCGACACAGCTCTGCGCAAAACAGACGGGACAACGCTCCTGTTACACGTGGGATTCAATCATCGGGGGTTTGGCGGGGGTTGGAGGCAGTCACAAACCGAGGGAGATATTTTTGTTTGAAATTCATCTACGGGGATGCCTGCGTCGCTGGCTAGGGCGGCATTCATTGCCTTTCCCTCGTTGCCCTTCAGAAGGTGATGGGCGAGTTGCTTTCTCGAACCGTTGCAGCTGTTGAACATAGAACATAGAGAAATACAGCACAGAACAGGCCCTTTGGCCCACGATGTTGTGCCGAACCTTTGTCCTAGATTAATCATAGATTATCATAGAATTTACAGTGCAGAAGGAGGCCATTCGGCCCATTGAGTCTGCACCGGCTCCCGGAAATAGCACCCTGGATTATGGAGCTCAAATCCTAGCGTATAGACATCTAACTCCGACAGTGCGGCGCTCCCTCAGTACTGGCACCGGGGGGAGTGTGGGCCTGGATTATAGCGCTCAAATCCTAGAGTATAGACATCTAACTCCGACAGTGCGGCGCTCCCTCAGTACTGGCACCAGGCGGAGTGTGGGCCTGGATTATGGAGCTCAAATCCTAGAGTATAGACATCTACCTCCAACAGTGCGGCGCTCCCTCAGTACTGGCACCGGGGGGAGTGTGGGCCTGGATTATGGAGCTCAAATCCTAGAGTATAGACATCTACCTCCGACAGCGCTCGTGCAGCGCTCCCTCAGTACTGGCACCGAGAGAGGGTCAGCCAGAATTAATTAAAGATCTCATGATAAATGATCGTCTCGGTAACAGTGATCATAACATGACGGAATATCACATTCCATTGGGTGGGGGGTGAAATTGGTTCCGAAACTAGTGTCTGAAACTTAAACTGGGGTGGGGAGCGTCCCAAGGTCAACACCTCCACCCAACACTAAGGGCAATCTTTGGACACTAAGGGCAATTGGTCACGGCCAATCCGCCTACCCTGCACGTCTTTGGACTGTGGGAGGAAACCGGAGCATCCGGAGGAAACCCACGCACACGCGGGGAGGACGGGCAGACTCCGCACAGACAGTGACCCCAGCCGGGAATCGAACCCGGGACCCTGGAGCTGTGAAGCAATTGTGCTATCCCCAGCGCTGCCGTGCTGCCCTCGTCCTGCTAGATGGTAGCGGCCGTGGGTTTGGAGGGCCCTGACAAAGGAACCTTGGTGAGTTGCTGCAGGGCATCTTGTAGGCGGCACACACGGCTGCCACTGTGCGTCGGTGGTGGGGGGTTTGAATGTTTGTGGAAGGGGGAGCAATCAAGCGGGGGCTTCTTTGTCCTGGATGGTGTCGAGCTTCTCGAGTGTTATCGGGAGCTGCACTCACCCAGGCATTCCATCACACTCCTGACTTGTGTTCTTATGGGTGATGGACAGGCTTTGGGGGGGGGGGGGGGGGGGGTCAGGCGGTGTGTCACTCTCTGCAACTGGGCTGTGCTGACCCCGTCCTTGCCTCCAGAGGAGACGGCTCTGCTTTGAAGTTTTTTTTGTCGTTGAAACTTTCCGATTGGGAGATAACACTGCCTTTCCTTTGCTCTTCCCAACAATCCTCGCAAGCTCCCCGCACCACTGCCTTTCTGAGCTCCACCAAGCAATGCTCTCATCACCGCCCCGCCCCCCCCCCCCCCCCCCCCACCAAAGCCCTGAAACACATCTCTGCAGACAGCCAGAGCACATTTACTCCACGGGGACCTCCCCAGTCCAACCACAGCCCATTAGCCGGGACGGAAAAACACCCCCCCCCCTTGTCCGTTTCACCTTCTATTTACCAGAAGCCAAACAAAATGCTTTTCCAATACCTGACCGTCGCGGCTTGGCTTATTCAGAGATATCATAGAATTTACAGCGCAGAAGGAGGCCATTCGGCCCATCGAGTCTGCACCGGCTCTTGGAAAGAGCACCCTACCCAAGGTCAACACCTCCACCCTATCCCCATAACCCAGTAACCCCACCCAACACTAAGGGCAATTTTGGACACTAAGGGACAATTTAACACGGCCAATCCACCTAACCTGTACATCTTTGGACACTAAGGGACAATTTAACACGGCCAATCCACCTAACCTGCACATCTTTGGACACTAAGGGACAATTTAACACGGCCAATCCACCTAACCTGCACATCTTTGGACACTAAGGGACAATTTAACACGGCCAATCCACCTAACCTGTACATCTTTGGACACTAAGGGACAATTTAACACGGCCAATCCACCTAACCTGTACATCTTTGGACACTAAGGGACAATTTAACACGGCCAATCCACCTAACCTGTACATCTTTGGACACTAAGGGACAATATATCACGGCCAATCCACTTAACCTGTACATCTTTGGACACTAAGGGACAATTTAACAGGGCCAATCCACCAAACCTGTACATCTTTGGACACTAAGGGACAATTTAACACGGCCAATCTACCTAACCTGTACATCTTTGGACACTAAGGGACAATTTAACACGGCCAATCCACCTAACCTGTTCATCTTTGGACACTAAGGGACAATTTAACACGGCCAATCCACCTAAACTGTACATCTTTAGATACTAAGGGACAATTTATCGCGGCCAATCCACCTAACCTGTACATCTTTGGACACTAAGGGACAATTTAACACGGCCAATCCACCTAACCTGTACATCTTTGGACACTAGGGGACAATTTGACACGGCCAATCCACCTAAACTGTACACCTTTGGACACTAAGGGACAATTTATCACGGCCAATCCACCTAACCTGTACATCTTTGGACACTAAGGGACAATTTAACACGGCCAATCCACCTAAGCTGTACATCTTTTGACTCTAAGGGACAATTTAACACGGCCAATCCCCCTAACCTGTACATCTTTGGACACTAAAGGACAATTTAACACGGCCAATCCACCTAACCTGTTCATCTTTGGACACTAAGGGACAATTTAACACGGCCAATCCCCCTAACCTGTACATCTTTGGACACTAAGGGACAATTTAACACGGCCAATCCACCTAAGCTGTTCATCTTTGGACACTAAGGGACAATTTAACACGGCCAATCCACCTAACCTGTACATCTTTGGACACTAAGGGACAATTTAACTCGGCCAATCCACCTAACCTGTACATCTTTGGACACTAAGCGACAATTTAACACGGCCAATCCACCTAACCTGTAGATCTTTGGACACTAAGGGACAATTTAACATGGCCAGTCCACCTAACCTGTACATCTTTGGACACTAAGGGACAATTTAACACGGCCAATCCACCTAACCTGTACATCTTTGGACACTAAGGGACAATTTAACACGGCCAATCCACCTCACCTGCACATCTTTGGACACTAAGGGACAATTTAACACGGCCAATCCACCTAACCTGTACATCTTTGGACACTAAGGGACAATTTAACACGGCCAATCCACCTCACCTGCACATCTTTGGACTGTGGGAGGAAACCGGAGCACCCGGAGGAAACCCACGCAGACACGGGGAGGACGTGCAGACTCCGCACAGACAGTGACCCAGCGGGGAATCGAACCTGGGACCCTGGCACTGAGAAGCTATAGTGCTAACCACTGTGCTAGCATGCGCCCACCCAGGATCACCCTGGAGTAGCGGGGAACGTGCCCCGATAATAAGACGCCATTGTCCCTAACCATGATGCAATCATCACTCACGGATGGTACTGGGCGAGACGATGGCCACCTCACTTTGCTGCCTGGTGAAATTCTGTCCTGACGCGCTCTCCGAAGATCCCTGCGTTCCGTGGGCCGAGGAGATGTGGTTCGGAGGTGAGCAGGCCACAGGGGGGGTTTCGGCTAAAGGGGGGGGGGAAAACGGGAATGGTCAGGAAGAGCCATGGACAGGTCGGACTTCACAACTGAGAGAAAACATCCCGCCCTCCTCCAGCGCCATGCTCCCAGGCCTCGCCTAAGCCCCCTCCGCTAATTCCAGGCCTCACTATCTCGCGGAACACGAGGAGGCCCGTTCAGCCCCTCGAGTCTGTTACACAGGAACAGGAGGAGGCCCATTCAGCCCCCCTGCTCCAGCCTGTTACACAGGAACAGGAGGAGGTCCATTCAGCCCCCCTGCTCGAGCCTGTTACACAGGAACAGGGGGAGGCCCATTCAGCCCCTCGAGCCTGTTAGACAGGAACAGGAGGAGGCCCATTCAGCCCCTCGAGCCTGTGACACAGGAACAGGAGGAGACCCATTCAGCCCCCTGCTCGAGCCTGTTACACAGGAACAGGAGGAGGCCCATTCAGCCCCTCAAGCCTGTTAGACAGGAACAGGAGGAGGCCCATTCAGCTCCTCGAGCCTGTGACACAGGAACAGGAGGAGACCCATTCAGCCCCCTGCTCGAGCCTGTTACACAGGAACAGGAGGAGGCCCATTCAGCCCCCTGCTCGAGCCTGTTACACAGGAACAGGAGGAGGCCCATTCAGCCCCCTGCTCGAGCCTGTTACACAGGAACAGGAGGAGGCCCATTCAGCCCCCTCCTCGAGCCTATTACACAGGAACAGGAGGAGGTCCATTCAGCCCCTCGAGCCTGTTACACAGGAACAGGAGGAGGCCCATTCAGCACCCTCCTCGAGTCTGTTACACAGGAACAGGAGGAGGCCCATTCAGCCCCCGCCTCGAACCTGCTACACAGGAACAGGCTAAGGCCCATTCAGCCCCTCGAACCTATTACACAGGATCAGGAGGAGGCCCATTCAGCCCCTCGAGCCTGTTACACAGGAACAGGAGGAGGCCCATTCAGCCCCTCCTCGAGCCTGTTACACAGGAACAGGAGGAGGCCCATTCAGCACCCTCCTCGAGTCTGTTACACAGGAACAGGAGGAGGCCCATTCAGCACCCTCCTCGAACCTGCTACACAGGAACAGGCTAAGGCCCATTCAGCCCCTCGAACCTATTACACAGGATCAGGAGGAGGCCCATTCAGCCCCTCGAGCCTGTTACACAGGAACAGGAGGAGGTCCATTCAGCCCCCTGCTCGAGCCTGTGACACAGGAACAGGAGGAGGCCCATTCAGCCCCCTGCTCGAGCCTGTTACACAGGAACAGGAGGAGGCCCATTCAGCCCCCTCCTCGAGCCTGTTACACAGGAACAGGAGGAGGCCCATTCAGCCCCTCGAGCCTGTTACACAGGAACAGGAGGAGGCCCATTCATCCCCCTCCTCGAGCCTGTTACACAGAAACAGGAGGAGGCCCATTCAGACCCCTGCTCGAGCCTGTGACACAGGAACAGGAGGGGCCCATTCAGCCCCCTCCTCGAGCCCGTTACACAGGAACAGGAGGAGGCCCATTCAGTCCGCTCCTCGAGTCTGTTACACAGGAACAGGAGGAGGCCCATTCAGCCCCCCTGCTCGAGCCTGTGACACAGGAACAGGAGGAGGTCCATTCAGCCCCCCTGCTCGAGCCTGTGACACAGGAACAGGAGGAGGCCCATTCAGCCCCCTCCTCGAGTCGGTTACACAGGAACAGGAGGAGGACCATTCAGCCCCCTGCTCGAGCCTGTTACACAGGAACTGGAGGAGGCCCATTCACCCCCCTCCTCGAGTCGGTTACACAGGAACAGGAGGAGGTCCATTCAGCCCCCTCCACGAGCCTGTTACACAGGAACAGGAGGAGGCCCATTCAGCCCCCTCCACGAGCCTGTTACACAGGAACAGGAGGAGACCCATTCAGCCCCCTCCACGAGCCTGTTACACAGGAACAGGAGGTGGCCCATTCAGCCCCCTCCACGAGCCTGTTACACAGGAACAGGAGGAGGCCCATTCAGACCCCTGCTCGAGCCTGTTACATAGGAACAGGAGGTGGCCCATTCAGCCCCCTCCTCGAGCCTGTTACACAGGAACAGGAGGAGGCCCATTCAGCCCCCCTGCTCGAGCCTGTGACACAGGAATAGGAGGAGGCCCATTCGGCCCCACTGCTCGAGCCTGTTACATAGGAACAGGAGGAAGCCCATTCGGCCCCCTCCTCGAGTCTGTTACACAGGAACAGGAGGAGGCCCATTCATCCCCCTCCTCGAGCCTGTTACACAGGAACAGGAGGAGGCCCATTCAGCCCCCTGCTCGAGCCTGTTACACAGGAACAGGAGGAGGCCCATTCAGCCCCCTCCTCGAGCCTGTTACACAGGAACAGGAGGAGGCCCATTCAGCCCCCTCCTCGAATCTGTTACACAGGAACAGGAGGGGCCCATTCAGCCCCCTCCTCGAGCCTGTTACACAGGAACAGGAGGAGGCCCATTCATCCCCCTCCTCGAGCCTGTTACACAGGAACAGGAGGAGGCCCATTCAGCCCCCTCCTCGAGTCGGTTACACAGGAACAGGAGGAGGTCCATTCAGCCCCCTCCACGAGCCTGTTACACAGGAACAGGAGGAGGCCCATTCAGCCCCTCAAGCCCGTTACACAGGAACAGGAGGAGGCCCATTCAGCCCCCTGCTCGAGCCTGTTACACAGGAACAGGAGGAGACCCATTCGGCCCCCTGCTCGAGCCTGTTACACAGAAACAGGAGGAGGCCCATTCAGCCCCCTGCTCGAGCCTGTTACACAGAAACAGGAGGAGGCCCATTCAGCCCCCTGCTCGAGCCTGTTACACAGGAACAGGAGGAGGCCCATTCAGCCCCCTCCTCGAGCCTGTTACACAGGAACAGGAGGAGGCCCATTCATCCCCCTCCTCGAGCCTGTTGCACAGGAACAGGAGGAGGCCCATTCAGCCCCCTCCTCGAGTCGGTTACACAGGAACAGGAGGAGGTCCATTCAGCCCCCTCCACGAGCCTGTTACACAGGAACAGGAGGAGGCCCATTCAGCCCCTCGAGCCTGTTACACAGGAACAGGAGGAGGCCCATTCAGCCCCCTGCTCGAGCCTGTTACACAGGAACAGGAGGAGACCCATTCGGCGCCCGGCTCGAGCCTGTTACACAGAAACAGGAGGAGGCCCATTCAGCCCCCTGCTCGAGCCTGTTACACAGGAACAGGAGGAGGCCCATTCAGCCCCCTGCTTGAGCCTGTTACATCGGAACAGGAGGAGGCCCATTCGGCCCCCTCCTCGAGTCTGTTACACAGGAACAGGAGGAGGCCCATTCAGCCCCCTGCTTGAGCCTGTTACATAGGAACAGGAGGAGGCCCATTCGGCCCCCTCCTCGAGTCTGTGACACAGGAACAGGAGGAGGCCCATTCGGCCCCCTCCTCCTGCCTGTTACACAGGAACAGGAGGAGGCCCATTCAGCCCCTCGAGCCTGTTACACAGGAACAGGAGGAGGCCCATTCAGCCCCCTGCTCGAGCCTGTTACACAGGAACAGGAGGAGGCCCATTCAGCCCCCTGCTCGAGCCTGTTACACAGGAACAGGGGGAGGCCCATTCAGCCCCCTGCTCGAGCCTGTTACACAGGAACAGGAGGAGGCCCATTCAGCCCCCTGCTCGAGCCTGTTACACAGGAACAGGAGGAGGCCCATTCAGCCCCCTGCTCGAGCCTGTGACACAGGAACAGGAGGGGCCCATTCAGCCCCCTCCTCGAGCCCGTTACACAGGAACAGGAGGAGGCCCATTCAGTCCGCTCCTCGAGCCTGTTACATAGGAACAGGAGGAGGCCCATTCAGCCCCCGCCTCGAGTCTGTTACACAGGAACAGGAGGAGGCCCATTCAGCCCCCCTGCTCGAGCCTGTGACACAGGAACAGGAGGAGGTCCATTCAGCCCCCCTGCTCGAGCCTGTGACACAGGTACAGGAGGAGGCCCATTCAGCCCCCTCCTCGAGTCGGTTACACAGGAACAGGAGGAGGACCATTCAGCCCCCTGCTCGAGCCTGTTACACAGGAACTGGAGGAGGCCCATTCACCCCCCTCCTCGAGTCGGTTACACAGGAACAGGAGGAGGTCCATTCAGCCCCCTCCACGAGCCTGTTACACAGGAACAGGAGGAGGCCCATTCAGCCCCCTGCTTGAGCCTGTTACATAGGAACAGGAGGTGGCCCATTCAGCCCCCTCCTCGAGCCTGTTACACAGGAACAGGAGGAGGCCCATTCAGCCCCCTGCTCGAGCCAGTTACACAGGAACAGGAGGAGGCCCATTCAACCCCCTCCTCGAGTCGGTTACACAGGAACAGGAGGAGGTCCATTCAGCCCCCTCCACGAGCCTGTTACACAGGAACAGGAGGAGGCCCATTCAGCCCCCTGCTCGAGCCTGTTACATAGGAACAGGAGGTGGCCCATTCAGCCCCCTCCACGAGCCTGTTACACAGGAACAGGAGGAGGCCCATTCAGACCCCTGCTCGAGCCTGTTACATAGGAACAGGAGGAGGGCCATTCAGCCCCCTGCTCGAGTCTGTTACACAGGAACATGAGGAGGCCCATTCAGCCCCCTGCTCGAGCCTGTGACACAGGAACAGGAGGAGGCCCATTCGGCCCCACTGCTCGAGCCTGTGACACAGGTACAGGAGGAGGCCCATTCAGCCCCCTCCTCGAGTCGGTTACACAGGAACAGGAGGAGGACCATTCAGCCCCCTGCTCGAGCCTGTTACACAGGAACTGGAGGAGGCCCATTCACCCCCCTCCTCGAGTCGGTTACACAGGAACAGGAGGAGGTCCATTCAGCCCCCTCCACGAGCCTGTTACACAGGAACAGGAGGAGGCCCATTCAGCCCCCTGCTTGAGCCTGTTACATAGGAACAGGAGGAGGCCCATTCAGCCCCCTGCTTGAGCCTGTTACATAGGAACTGGAGGAGGCCCATTCACCCCCCTCCTCGAGTCGGTTACACAGGAACAGGAGGAGGCCCATTCAGTCCGCTCCTCGAGCCTGTTACACAGGAACAGGAGGAGGCCCATTCAGCCCCCTCCTCGAGCCTGTTACACAGGAACAGGAGGAGGCCCATTCAGCCCCCTGCTCGAGCCAGTTACACAGGAACAGGAGGAGGCCCATTCAACCCCCTCCTCGAGTCGGTTACACAGGAACAGGAGGAGGTCCATTCAGCCCCCTCCACGAGCCTGTTACACAGGAACAGGAGGAGGCCCATTCAGCCCCCTGCTCGAGCCTGTTACATAGGAACAGGAGGTGGCCCATTCAGCCCCCTCCACGAGCCTGTTACACAGGAACAGGAGGAGGCCCATTCAGACCCCTGCTCGAGCCTGTTACATAGGAACAGGAGGTGGCCCATTCAGCCCCCTCCTCGAGCCTGTTACACAGGAACAGGAGGAGGCCCATTCAGCCCCCCTGCTCGAGCCTGTGACACAGGAACAGGAGGAGGCCCATTCGGCCCCACTGCTCGAGCCTGTTACATAGGAACAGGAGGAAGCCCATTCGGCCCCCTCCTCGAGTCTGTTACACAGGAACAGGAGGAGGCCCATTCAGCCCCCTCCTCGAGCCTGTTACACAGGAACAGGAGGAGGCCCATTCAGCCCCCTGCTTGAGCCTGTTACACAGGAACAGGAGGAGGCCCATTCAGCCCCCCTGCTCGAGCCTGTGACACAGGAACAGGAGGAGGCCCATTCGGCCCCACTGCTCGAGCCTGTTACACAGGAACAGGAGGAGGCCCATTCAGCCCCCTGCTTGAGCCTGTTACATAGGAACAGGAGGAGGCCCATTCGGCCCCCTCCTCGAGTCTGTTACACAGGAACAGGAGGAGGCCCATTCAGCCCCCTGCTCGAGCCTGTGACACAGGAACAGGAGGAGACCCATTCAGCTCCTCGAGCCTGTTACTCAGGAACAGGAGGAGGCCCATTCAGCCCCCCTGCTCTAGCCTGTTACACAGGAACAGGAGGAGGCCCATTCAGCCCCCTCCTCGAGCCCGTTACACAGGAACAGGAGGAGGCCCATTCAGTCCGCTCCTCGAGCCTGTTACATAGGAACAGGAGGAGGCCCATTCAGCCCCCGCCTCGAGTCTGTTACACAGGAACAGGAGGAGGCCCATTCAGCCCCCCTGCTCGAGCCTGTGACACAGGAACAGGAGGAGGTCCATTCAGCCCCTCTGCTCGAGCCTGTGACACAGGTACAGGAGGAGGACCATTCAGCCCCCTCCTCGAGTCGGTTACACAGGAACAGGAGGAGGACCATTCAGCCCCCTGCTCGAGCCTGTTACACAGGAACTGGAGGAGGCCCATTCACCCCCCTCCTCGAGTCGGTTACACAGGAACAGGAGGAGGTCCATTCAGCCCCCTCCACGAGCCAGTTACACAGGAACAGGAGGAGGCCCATTCAGCCCCCTGCTTGAGCCTGTTACATAGGAACAGGAGGTGGCCCATTCAGCCCCCTCCTCGAGCCTGTTACACAGGAACAGGAGGAGGCCCATTCAGCCCCCTGCTCGAGCCAGTTACACAGGAACAGGAGGAGGCCCATTCAACCCCCTCCTCGAGTCGGTTACACAGGAACAGGAGGAGGTCCATTCAGCCCCCTCCACGAGCCTGTTACACAGGAACAGGAGGAGGCCCATTCAGCTCCCTGCTCGAGCCTGTTACATAGGAACAGGAGGTGGCCCATTCAGCCCCCTCCACGAGCCTGTTACACAGGAACAGGAGGAGGCCCATTCAGACCCCTGCTCGAGCCTGTTACATGGGAACAGGAGGTGGCCCATTCAGCCCCCTCCTCGAGCCTGTTACACAGGAACAGGAGGAGGCCCATTCAGCCCCCCTGCTCGAGCCTGTGACACAGGAACAGGAGGAGGCCCATTCGGCCCCACTGCTCGAGCCTGTTACATAGGAACAGGAGGAAGCCCATTCGGCCCCCTCCTCGAGTCTGTTACACAGGAACAGGAGGAGGCCCATTCAGCCCCCTCCTCGAGCCTGTTACACAGGAACAGGAGGAGGCCCATTCAGCCCCCTGCTCTAGCCAGTTACACAGGAACAGGAGGAGGCCCATTCATCCCCCTCCTCGAGCCTGTTACACAGGAACAGGAGGAGGCCCATTCAGCCCCCTCCTCGAATCTGTTACACAGGAACAGGAGGAGGCCCATTCAGCCCCCTCCTCGAGTCGGTTACACAGGAACAGGAGGAGGTCCATTCAGCACCCTCCACGAGCCTGTTACACAGGAACAGGAGGAGGCCCATTCAGCCCCTCAAGCCCGTTACACAGGAACAGGAGGAGGCCCATTCAGCCCCCTGCTCGAGCCTGTTGCACAGGAACAGGAGGAGACCCATTCGGCCCCCTGCTCGAGCCTGTTACACAGAAACAGGAGGAGGCCCATTCAGCCCCCTGCTCGAGCCTGTTACACAGAGACAGGAGGAGGCCCATTCAGCCCCCTGCTCGAGCCTGTTACACAGGAACAGGAGGAGGCCCATTCAGCCCCCTCCTCGAGCCTGTTACACAGGAACAGGAGGAGGCCCATTCATCCCCCTCCTCGAGCCTGTTGCACAGGAACAGGAGGAGGCCCATTCAGCCCCCTCCTCGAGCCTGTTACACAGGAACAGGAGGAGGCCCATTCAGCCCCTCGAGCCTGTTACACAGGAACAGGAGGAGGCCCATTCAGCCCCCTGCTCGAGCCTGTTACACAGGAACAGGAGGAGACCCATTCGGCGCCCTGCTCGAGCCTGTTACACAGAAACAGGAGGAGGCCCATTCAGCCCCCTGCTCGAGCCTGTTACACAGGAACAGGAGGAGGCCCATTCAGCCCCCTGCTTGAGCCTGTTACATAGGAACAGGAGGAGGCCCATTCGGCCCCCTCCTCGAGTCTGTTACACAGGAACAGGAGGAGGCCCATTCAGCCCCCTGCTTGAGCCTGTTACATAGGAACAGGAGGAGGCCCATTCGGCCCCCTCCTCGAGTCTGTGACACAGGAACAGGAGGAGGCCCATTCGGCCCCCTCCTCCTGCCTGTTACACAGGAACAGGAGGAGGCCCATTCAGCCCCCTGCTCGAGCCTGTTACACAGGAACAGGAGGAGACCCATTCAGCCCCCTGCTCGAGCCTGTTACACAGGAACAGGAGGAGGCCCATTCAGCCCCCCGAGCCTGTGACACAGGAACAGGAGGAGGCCCATTCGGCCCCCTGCTCGAGCCTGTTACACAGGAACAGGAGGAGGCCCATTCGGCCCTATGCTCGAGTCAACGTCTCCGGCGATCAAAATGCTCGGTGAGCTCTGTGTGTCATCTGAGGTAAGATGTCGGGGCCTCACCATTTGGGGTCTCCTGTGTCTGCCCGTCGAAGGAGGGGCGCAGGCGGATCAGAAAATTGTTCGGAGGACCGCGGTCTGTCACCACCTCCACCTCGGGAAGGTGGGCGAGGAAGGCAGTGAGCGAGTCGTAGCCCGTTGCAGTCAACATTTCATCCAGCTCCTGCCGTCTTTCCACCAGAGACAATTTTGCCAGTTTCGTGACACGCAGTCCATCTCGGTAGCACTTCGTTCCCAGGACTTCCAGGAACCAATCGGCAAGTTCCCCACCATCCATTGCATCTGTCAGACAGGCAGAGGGTTAGATACAGAGTAAAGCTCCCTCGACACTGTCCCCATCAAACACTCCCAGGACAGGTACAGCACGGGGTTAGATACAGAGTAAAGCTCCCTCTACACTGTCCCCATCAAACACTCCCAGGACAGGTACAGCACGGGGTTAGATACAGAGTAAAGCTCCCTCTACACTGTCCCCATCAAACACTCCCAGGACAGGTACAGCACGGGGTTAGATACAGAGTAAAGCTCCCTCTACACTGTCCCCATCAAACACTCCCAGGACAGGGACAGCACGGGGTTAGATACAGAGTAAAGCTCCCTCTACACTGTCCCCATCAAACACTCCCAGGACAGGTACAGCACAGGGTTAGATACAGAGTAAAGCTCCCTCTACACTGTCCCCATCAAACACTCCCAGGACAGGTACAGCACGGGGTTAGATACAGAGGAAAGGTCCCTCTACACTGTCCCCATCAAACACTCCCAGGACAGGTACAGTACGGTGTTAGACACAGAGTAAAGCTCCCTCTACACTGTCCCCATCAAACACTCGCAGGACAGGTACAGCACGGGGTTAGATACAGAGTAAAGCTCCCTCTACACTGTCCCCATCAAACACTCCCAGGACAGATACAGCACGGGGTTAGATACAGAGTAAAGCTCTCTCTGCACTGTCCCCATCAAACACTCCCAGGACAGGTACAGCACGGAGTTAGATACAGAGTAAAGCTCCCTCTACACTGTCCCCATCAAACACTCCCAGGACAGGTACAGCACGGGGTTAGATACAGAGTAAAGCTCCCTCTACACTGTCCCCATCAAACACTCCCAGGACAGGTACAGCACGGGGTTAGATACAGAGTAAAGCTCCCTCTACACTGTCCCCATCAAACACTCCCAGGACAGGTACAGCACGGGGTTAGATACAGAGTAAAGCCCCCTCTACACTGTCCCCATTAAACACTCCCAGGACAGGTACAGCACGGGGTTCGATACAGAGTAAAGCTCGCTCTACACTGTCCCCATCAAACACTCCCAGGACAGGTACAGCTCGGGGTTAGATACAGAGTAAAGCTCCCTCTACACTGTCCCCATCAAACACTCCCAGGGCAGGTACAGCACGGTGTTAGATAGAGAGTAAAGTTCCCTCTACACTGTCCCCATCAAACACTCCCAGGACAGGTACAGCTCGGGGTTAGATACAGAGTAAAGCTCCCTCTACACTGTCCCCATCAAACACTCCCAGGACAGGTACAGCACGGGGTTAGATACAGAGTAAAGCTCCCTCCACACTGTCCCCATCAAACACTCCCAGGACAGGGACAGCACTGGGTTAGATACAGAGTAAAGCTCCCTCTACACTGTCCCCATCAAACACTCCCAGGACAGGTACAGCACGGTGTTAGATACAGAGTAAAGCTCCTTCTACACTGTCCCCATCAAATGGACCATTCTGTAACAAACAACAAAGAACGCGACACTACCACCAAGAGTAATATAACGTGGTACCAGGAGTTGAAACATAACATGTCGTACCTTGAGCTCGTGAGGTGACCGCTCCCATCCTTGGTTGTTGTTCCATTCTCTGTGGTGGCTCGCAGGCGTTGCCAAGCGACGCCAGTTTCCCCTGAACCCCCTCTCCCTCCGGGAGGAGCCCTGACCTCCTGTTGACGATGGCGGAGGGCCACTCATTGGCGTTTAGCGTTGAGTCGGTCGCCTTGATGGTTGGTCTGTCCCCTCTTGCTGCTGCCGGTCCCGGCCTAGCCTTCCACGGTGTCTTCACGGCCTGACTGTACGTGAGAGGACGGGGAGCTGGTGCGGCCTCCCCCTGCGCCGCCCCCCCGGGGGCAGAGGCCGGCTTGGGCCGCTCCAGAGCCAGGGGTCCCGGCCTCCGGGCCCGCGGAGGAACCGGCCCCGGGGTGCGGCCTGACGGGCGCGCGTGTTTGGGGACCTGAGCAGGCCGGGGCTGGTGTCGGTTGGGTACGGGGTGGGCTGCGGGGTAGCGAGGCCCTTGACCGCAAGCCTGAGGCCTGCTCGCCGAGGACCACATCGGGACCGGGGCACGAGGGAGCCCCAACGGAGGTGGGCCGAAGAGAGGCGAACCCCCAAGTTCAGTACGCCTGCAGGCGGCGGAAGGAGTAGGCCGGACAGGCTCAGGCCTGGCTAGGCCGCAGGGCCCGGACCTGGGCCCTGGGCGCTTCCGAGGGTCGCTGCAGCTCTCCGAGGCGGCGGGCCAACTGGGGAATAGAATCTGCTGACCCCCCACAGTCTGCCTCACCAGGGTGTCCGCCATATCATCCACCAGGCGGCCTAGGGAGTGGCCAAACGAAGAGAGGTCAAGGGAACAGCCATGAAGCTCTTGGAAGGCCCGGGGAAGGTCAGCCAGCAAGATTCCCTTGGGATAGGCCTGGAGCAGCAGCAAGACACCAACCTTCACCTCTTCAGACATGGCTGCCACTCGGGGTACCTGTTCCGAAACAGAAAAGACAGAGAACGTCAGTGAGAGACGTCAACTCAATCCAGCCTCGACAGCTCTCACCCTCCTGTTCAAATCCTTCCCTCGCCCCCCCCCCCCCCCCCCCTCCCTATCTCTGTAACCTCCTCCAGCCTCAGAGGGAGGGTCGACCCGGATTATAGCGCTCAAATCCTAGAATATAGACATCTACCTCCGACAGTGCAGCGCTCCCTCAGTACTGGCACCGGGGGGAGTGTCGGCCTGGATTATGGAGCTCAAATCCTAGAGTATAGACATCCCCCTCCGACAGTGCGGCGCTCCCTCAGTACAGGCACCGGGGGGAGTGTGGGCCTGGATTATAGCGCTCAAATCCTAGAGTATAGACATCTCCCTCCGACAGTGCGGAGCTCCCTCAGTACTGGCACCGGGGGGAGTGTGGGCCTGGATTATAGCGCTCAAATCCTAGAGTATATACATCTCCCTCCGACAGTGCGGCGCTCCCTCAGTACTGGCACCGGGGGGAGTGTCGGCCTGGATTATAGCGCTCAAATCCTAGAGTATAGACATCTACCCCCGACAGTGCGGCGCTCACTCAGTACTGGCACAGGGGGGGAGTGTGGGCCTGGATTATGGAGCTCAAATCCGAGAGTATAGACATCTACCCCCGACAGTGCGGAGCTCCCTCAGTACTGGCACCGGGGGGAGTGTCGGCCTGGATTATGGAGCTCAAATCCTAGAGTATGGACATCTCTCTCCGACAGTGCAGCGCTCCCTCAGTACTGGCACCGGGGGGAGTGTGGGCCTGGATTATAGCGCTCAAATCCTAGAGTATAGACATCTCCCTCCGACAGTGCGGCGCTCCCTCAGTACTGGCACCGGGGGGTGTGTGGGCCTGGATTATGGAGCTCAAATCCTAGAGTATAGACATCTACCCCCGACAGTGCAGCACTCCCTCAGTACTGGCACCGGGGGGAGTGTGGGCCTGGATTATAGCGCTCAAATCCTAGAGTATAGACATCTACCCCCGACAGTGCAGCACTCCCTCAGTACTGGCACCGGGGGGAGTGTGGGCCTGGATTATAGCGCTCAAATCCTAGAGTATAGACATCTACCTCCGACAGTGCGGCGCTCCCTCAGTACTGGCACCGGGGGGGGGGGGGGGAGTGTGGGCCTGGATTATAGCGCTCAAATCCTAGAGTATAGACATCTCCCGCTGGATTCCCCGATTCAACGGGACAAATTTGTGAAGTGAGTGATTTGCTAGACAACGATCCCGTCCTCCCGCCAAACCCCCCAAACATTTGCCCGCATGTTCGCACAGACAAAAGACGAAGAGGAGTCAGGAATCGCCCGTCGTCGCCATTAACACACGCAGCGCACCCCCCCTCCCCCCGCCCCCCCCCCCCCCCAAATTCATGTTCCATGTTGTCCAGTTCTTGAAGGTGCATCATGAATAATGCCCGTGAATTGTAGAACCCCTCCATCCTTCCCCTCAGTTCAAACTTAACCTTCTCAAGAGCCACGAATTCCAACAGGCCCCCCCCCCCCCTCCGGCCGTTTCGCGTCTTAATCCCCCTTCTCCTCCCATTTCCGAATTTACCATCCCACCTCCCCATCCGGCTCAAATCCGAGGTTCCCTCCGAGCCGGCATTTCCCTTGACACTGCCCCCCCCCCCCCCCAAGTGTTGGCGAAACGGCCTGGGAATTCTGAATGGGGCGACTATTACCGGACT
>NW_027309351.1:0-5000 GCF_047496885.1 Scyliorhinus torazame | reverse complement strand
CCAGTGAGAACAAACCGAGTTTATTCAATCGCTCCTCATAGCTTATGCCCTCCATACCAGGCAACATTCTGGTAAATCTCTTCTGCACCCTCTCTAAAGCCTCCATATCCTTCTGGTAGTGTGAAGGATTCCCCGCAGGGTCACTGTCTGCGCGTCCTCCCCGTGCCTGCGCGGGTTTCCTCCGGGGGCTCCGGTTTCCTCCCACAAGTCCCGAAAGACGCGCTTGTTCGGTGAATCCGACATTCTCCCTCCGTGCACCCGAACAGGCGCCGGAATGTGGCGACTAGGGGCTTTTCACAGTAACTTCATTGCGCCGTCAATGTAAGCTTACTTGCGAAGAATATCAGAAGACAACGGAAATTTGGCCTGTCAGCTACGACCCTCACCAACTTCTACAGATGCACCATCGAAAGCATTCTTTCTGGGTGTATCACAGCTTGGTATGGAGCCTGCTCTGCCCAAGACCGCAGGAAACTACAGAAGGGCGTGAAGGTAGCCCAGTCCATCGCGCAAACCAACCTCCCATCCATTGACTCTATCTACAATTCCCGCTGCCTCGGAAAGGCAGGCAGCGTAATTAAGGACCCCACGCACCCCGGTCATACTCTCTTCCACCTTCTTCCGTCAGGGAAAAGAGACCAAAGTTTGAGGTCACGTACCAGCCGACTCAAGAACAGCTTCTTCCCTACTGCCTTCAGACTTTTGAATGGACCTACCTCGTATTAAGTTGATCTTTTCTCCACACCTTGCTATAACTGTAACATCATATTCTGCAGTCTCTCCTTCCTTCCCTATGTACGGTGCATTGTTTGTACAGCATGCAGGAAACAATGCTTTTCACTGTATACTAATACATGTGACAATAATAAATCAAATCAAATCAAATTTTTCATCTGTTTGAATATGTAACAATCTCCATTTTCTCATTAATACATTATTTCTGATGTAATAACATTCCGGTATACACTCAGATTCTATTTCCCGTATATGCTTTCTGATATAACTGCTTTATCTCTGAATCTTCCTGTTTTAATTCAACCAACTTGCTTGAACTGAAGATATCCGCTTAAATCCCCCCACTTGCTCTTGTTCTTTACCAACCATCCGATCAGATATGTCCCTGACAATTGAATCTCAGCCTCCGTACTCCACGAGTTCTCTTCCTCCTGTCTCAACCGGTGATCGGGGCCCCCACACAATCAGGAAACACTCCCAGGTTACTTGCAAGAACTCAGTTGTTCCACTTTCCACTGGCCTTTCGGCTGCAGTAGGCTGCATTTCCACCTGTGGTCCAGCTAAACCCAGAATAAATTGTACCCCATAAAAAGGTAACTTCTCTATTACTCAAACCACCACTTCACCACTTTTCACTGGGCTCTCTAACCGTACCTTATATAATGGCATACTACTGCTCTCACCATTAATTCCACATATTAGAACCTTTTCTGGCAATACTCCTTCCAAACTACATATCTCCTTATCTCGCTTCATTAAACACTGCCTGACTCCTGTATCCAGTGTCTTAATCTCTTTACCTCCTCCACCTTGTACACACGAGTAAACTTTATCCGCACAAATAAAATCCTTAAAAGGTTCTGGTACCTGCTTATCCAACAAAATGACAGGCTGTGAGTTTTCATTCTTCCTCTCTGTCTCTCTCCACCTTTCTCTCTCTGCCTCCATCGCTCAGTCTCCATCTCTCACTATCTCTGCTCTCTCACTCTCTCTGTTTCAGTCTGACTCTCTATCTCTCTCTCTCCCACTCCCTCTCTCCACCTCTGTCTTTCTCACTCTCTGACTCTCTCACTCGTGCACTCTCTCTCAGCCTTCTCTTTGTCCCTCTCTCTCTTACACTATCTACCTCCCTCAGTCTCTCCCTGTCTCTATTTTTCTATCGATCTATCTATTTTTCTCTCTCGGTCTCTCTCTCTCTCTCTCTGTCTCTCTCTCTGTGTCTCCCTCTCTCTGTCTTTCTCTCTCTGTCTCAGTCTCTCTCTCTGTCTCTCTCTCTGTCTTTCTCTCTCTGTCTCAGTCTCTCTCTCTCTGTCTCCCTCTCTCTGTCTCTCTCTCTCTGTCTCTCTCTCTCTCTGTCTTTCTCTCTCTGTCTCAGTCTCTCTCTCTCTCTGTCTCTCTCTCTCTCTCCGTCTCTCTCTCTCTCTCTCTGTGTCTCTGTCTCCATCTCTCTGTCTCTGTCTCTCTCTGTCTCCCTCTGTGTGTCTCTCTGTCTCTGCCTCTCTCTCTCTGTCTCTCTCTGTGTCTCTCTCTCTCTGCCTCTCTCTCTGTCTCTCTCTCTCTGTCTCTCTCTCTGTCTCTCTCTCTCTGTCTCTCTCTCTCTCTGTCTGTCTCTCTCTGCCTCTCTCTCTCTGTCTCTCTCGCCCCCAGTCTCCATCTCTGTCTCATCACACGCTGTCTCTCTCTGCCTCCCTCACTGTTACTCTCTCGACCTCCCTCGTTCTCCACACCTCTACTTTGCTCCCCATCTCTCTCTCTCCACCTGCTCCATGTCTCTCTGTGTGCCTCTCTCTCTCACTCTACCACCCTTATTCTCTCCCTATCACTCTTTTGCATGTTATCTCTCTGTCTCTCTCCCTCCATCTGTCTCTCTCACCCTATCTCTGTCCCTCTCTCTATCTCACTCTTCTCAGCATTGTTCTGTGTGTCTCTCTGTCCATCTTCCTGTCTCATTCTTTGTCTGTCTCTGCACTCTCCTTGTGTCTCTCTCTTACTCTCTCTCTCTCCCTCATTCTCTCCGTATCTCTCTCTATTTTGACCTCTATCGCTCTGTCTCTATGTTTCTGTCTTGCCCTCTCTCACTCTGTCCTTCTCTCTATCCATCAATTTTCTCGACCCTGTCCCCAACAAACACTCCCAGGGCAGGTACAGCATGGGGTTAGATACAGAGTAAAGCTCCCTGTCCCCATCAAACACTCCCAGGACAGGTACAGCACGGGGTTAGATACAGAGTAAAGCTCCCTCTACACTGTCCCCATCAAACACTCCCAGGACAGGTACAGCACGGGGTTAGATACAGAGTAAAGCTCCCTCTACACTGTCCCCATCAAACACTCCCAGGACAGGTACAGCACGGGGTTAGATACAGAGTAAAGCTCCCTCTACACTGTCCCCATCAAACACTCCCAGGACAGGCACAGCACGGGGTTAGATACAGAGTAAAGCTCCCTGTCCCCATCAAACACGCCCAGGACAGGTACAGCACGGGGTTAGATACAGAGTAAAGCTCCCTCTACACTGTCCCCATCAAACACTCCCAGGACAGGTACAGCACGGGGTTAGATACAGAGTAAAGCTCCCTCTACACTGTCCCCATCAAACACTCCAAGGACAGGTACAGCACAGGGTTAGATACAGAGTAAAGTTCCCTCTACACTGTCCCCATCAAACACTCCCAGGACAGGCACAGCACGGGGTTAGATACAGAGTAAAGCTCCCTCTACACTGTCCCCATCAAACACTCCCAGGACAGGCACAGCACGGGGTTAGATACAGAGTAAAGCTCCCTGTCCCCATCAAACACGCCCAGGACAGGTACAGCACGGGGTTAGATACAGAGTAAAGCTCCCTCTACACTGTCCCCATCAAACACTCCCAGGACAGGTACAGCACGGGGTTAGATACAGAGTAAAGCTCCCTCTACACTGTCCCCATCAAACACTCCAAGGACAGGTACAGCACGGGGTTAGATACAGAGTAAAGCTCCCTCTACACTGTCCCCATCAAACACTCCCAGGACAGGTACAGCACGGGGTTAGATACAGAGTAAAGCTCCCTCTACATTGTCCCCATCAAACACTCCCAGGACAGGTACAGCACGGGGTTAGATACAGAGTAAAGCTCCCTCTACACTGTCCCCATCAAACACTCCCAGGACAGGTACAGCACGGGGTTAGATACAGAGTAAAGTTCCTCCTACACTGTCCCCATCAAACACTCCCAGGACAGGTACAGCACGGGGTTAGATACAGAGTAAAGCTCCCTCTACACTGTCCCCATCAAACACTCCCAGGACAGGTACAGCACGGGGTTAGATACAGAGTAAAGCTCCCTCTACACTGTCCCCATCAAACACTCCCAGGACAGGTACAGCACGGGGTTAGATACAGAGTAAAGCTCCCTCTACACTGTCCCCATCAAACACTCCCAGGGCAGGTACAGCACGGGGTTAGATACAGAGTAAAGCTCCCTCTACACTGTCCCCATCAAACATCTCTCTCTCTCTCTCGTTCTTTGCCCCACAAAAACGCACTGAAACTCTGGCTGGTGAATGTGTTTTATTAATTTAAAATATTTGACGGTATTTTGACTGCTCCGCTCCAGGTGAATCGCAGTGCGGATACGGCATGAGCTGTCCGGTCCTCGTATCGATCCGCCTCAGGTCCCGGCCGGCCTCGCGCTCCGCGAGGGACCTCTTCCCCGCCGAGCGAGGCGGCTGACGTCACGTCCAAATCTCCGCAGCCCGTCGGTGCACAGCACGATCCCAGTGACTGCAACGCGAGGTCTCACCTGGTTTAGCGCAGGGCTAAATCGCTGGCTTCGTCCGCCGACCCCGGGCGGGCCAGCAGTTCGATTCCCCGGTACCGGCCTCCCCGAACAGGCGCCGGAATGTGGCGACTAGGGGCTTTTCAACCGTGACTTCATTTGAAGCCGACTTGTGACGATGAGCGATTTTCGTTTTCCCATCTCCACCTCCAAATGGTAACTCCCTATGTCAACACTGGCACGTCACGCTGCAGTTACAGACTCCAGCCACCCGGGGAGCCGTTGGAGGAGTTCAATGAGCGTTTTGTCCCCAAACCGCCCCCCCCCCCCCCCCCCCCCCCCCCCCCACTGTGGACGACTGCGAGATTATTCATTTCTCAGCTCCCCGATTTGGAACGAGGCAATTCGGCATTGGTAGGCAGCGCAGACCTGCGAGTTCGTTCCTGCCTCCTTCCTTTTACGTACCCCTCCCAAACCCCCCCCCCCCCACTCCCGCACGTTCC
>NW_027309349.1:0-39278 GCF_047496885.1 Scyliorhinus torazame | reverse complement strand
AGTCAGTCACTCGCCCGCTCGCACAGGCAGTCAGTCACTCGCCCGCTCGCACAGGCAGTCAGTCACTCGCCCGCTCGCACAGGCAGTCAGTCACTCACCCGCTCGCACAGGCAGTCAGTCACTCGCCCGCTCGCACAGGCAGTCACTCGCCCATTCGCAAATGCAGGCAGTCACTCGCCCATTCGCACAGGCAGTCACTCGGCCGTTCGCACAGGCAGTCAGTCACTCACCCGCTCGCACAGGCAGTCACTCGTCCGTTCGCACAGGCAGTCAGTCACTCGCCCGCTCGCACAGGCAGTCAGTCACTCGCCCGCTCGCACAGGCAGTCAGTCACTCGCCCGCTCGCACAGGCAGTCAGTCACTCGCCCGCTCGCACAGGCAGTCAGTCACTCGCCCGCTCGCACAGGCAGTCAGTCACTCGCCCGCTCGCACAGGCAGTCAGTCACTCGCCCGTTCGCACAGGCAGTCACTCGCCCGTTCGCACAGGCAGTCAGTCACTTGCCCACTCGCAAATGCAGGCAGTCACTAGTCCGTTCGCACAGACAGTCAGTCACTCGCCCACTCGCAAATGCAGTCAGTTACTCGCCCGTTCGCACAGGCAGTCAGTCACTCGCCCGCTCGCAGTCAGTCACTCGCCCGCTCGCACAGGCAGTCAGTCACTCGCCCACTCGCAAATGCAGTCAGTCACTCGCCCGTTCGCACGGGCAGTCAGTCACTCGCCCGCTCGCACAGGCAGTCAGTCACTCGCCCACACGCAAATGCAGTCAGTCACTCGCCCGCTCGCAAATGCAGGCAGTCACTCGTCCGTTCGCACAGACAGTCAGTCACTCGCCCGCTCGCACAGGCAGTCAGTCACTCGCCCGCTCGCACAGGCAGGCAGTGACTCGCCCGCTCGCACAGGCAGGCAGTCACTCGCCCGCTCGCACAGGCAGTCAGTCACTCGCCCGCTCGCACAGGCAGTCAGTCACTCGCCCGCTCGCACAGGCAGTCAGTCACTCGCCTGCTCGCACAGGCAGTCAGTCACTCGCCCGCTCGCACAGGCAGGCAGTCACTCGCCCGCTCGCACAGGCAGGCAGTCACTCGCCCGCTCGCACAGGCAGGCAGTCACTCGCCCGCTCGCACAGGCAGTCAGTCACTCGCCCGCTCGCACAGGCAGTAAGTCACTCGCCCGCTCGCACAGGCAGTCAGTCACTCGCCCGCTCGCACAGGCAGTCAGTCACTCGCCCGCTCGCACAGGCAGGCAGTCACTCGCCCGCTCGCACAGGCAGGCAGTCACTCGCCCGCTCGCACAGGCAGGCAGTCACTCGCCCGCTCGCACAGGCAGGCAGTCACTCGCCCGCTCGCACAGGCAGGCAGTCACTCGCACGCTCGCACGGGCAGTCAGTCACTCGCCCGCTCGCACGGGCAGTCAGTCACTCGCCCACTTGCAAATGCAGGCAGTCACTCGCCCGCTCGCACAGGCAGTCAGTCACTCGCCTGCTCGCAAATGCAGGCAGTCACTCGCCCGCTTGCACGGGCAGTCAGTCACTCGCCCACTCGCAAATGCAGGCAGTCACTCGCCCGTTCGCACAGGCAGTCAGTCACTCGCCAGTTCGCACAGGCAGTCACTCGCCCGTTCGCACAGGCAGTCAGTCACTCACCCGCTCGCACAGGCAGTCACTCGCCCGTTCGCACATGCAGTCAGTCACTCGCCCACTCGCAAATGCAGGCAGTCACTCGCCCACTCGCAAATGCAGGCAGTCACTCGCCCGTTCGCACAGGCAGTCAGTCACTCGTCCGTTCGCACAGTCAGTCACTCGCCCGCTCGCACAGGCAGTCAGTCACTCGCCCACTCGCAAATGCAGTCAGTCACTCTCCCGTTCGCACAGGCAGTCAGTCACTCGCCCGCTCGCACAGGCAGTCACTCGCCCGTTCGCACGGGCAGTCAGTCACTCGCACACTCGCAAATGCAGGCAGTCACTCGTCCGTTCGCACAGTCAGTCACTCGCCCATTCGCAAATGCAGGCAGTCACTCGTCCGTTTGCACAGACAGTCAGTCACTCGTCCGTTCGCACAGTCAGTCACTCGCCCGCTCGCACAGGCAGTCAGTCACTCGCCCACTCGCAAATGCAGTCAGTCACTCGCCCGTTCGCACGGGCAGTCAGTCACTCGCCCGCTCGCACAGGCAGGCAGTCACTCGCCCGCTCGCACAGGCAGGCAGTCACTCGCCCGCTCGCACGGGCAGTCAGTCACTCGCCCACTCGCAAATGCAGGCAGTCACTTGTCCGCTCGCACGGGCAGTCAGTCACTCGCCCGCTTGCAAATGCAGGCAGTCACTCGCCCGTTCACACACGCAGTCAGTCACTCGCCCGCTCGCACAGGCAGTCACTCGTCCTTTCGCACAGGCAGTCAGTCACTCGCCCGCTCGCACAGGCAGTCAGTCACTCGCCCGCTCGCACAGGCAGTCAGTCACTCGCCCGCTCGCACAGGCAGTCAGTCACTCGCTCGCTCGCACAGGCAGTCAGTCACTCGCCCGCTCGCACAGGCAGTCAGTCACTCGCCCGTTCGCACAGGCAGTCAGTCACTCGCCCGTTCGCACAGGCAGTCAGTCACTCGCCCGTTCGCACAGGCAGGCAGTCACTCGCCCGTTCGCACAGGCAGTCACTCGCCCGTTCGCACAGGCAGTCACTCGCCCGTTCGCACAGGCAGTCACTCGCCCGTTCGCACAGGCAGTCACTCGCCCGTTCGCACAGGCAGTCACTCGCCCATTCGCACAGGCAGTCACTCGCCCGTTCGCACAGGCAGTCAGTCACTCGCCCACTCGCAAATGCAGGCAGTCACTAGTCCGTTCGCACAGACAGTCAGTCACTCGCCCGCTCGCAAATGCAGTCAGTCACTCGCCCGCTCGCAAATGCAGTCAGTCACTCGCCCGTTCGCACAGGCAGTCAGTCACTCGCCCGCTCGCACAGTCAGTCACTCGCCCGTTCGCACAGACAGTCAGTCACTCGCCCGCTTGCACAGGCAGTCAGTCACTCGCCCGCTTGCACAGGCAGTCAGTCACTCGCCCGCTCGCACAGGCAGGCAGTCACTCGCCCACTCGCACAGGCAGTCAGTCACTCGCCCGCTCGCACAGGCAGTCACTCGCCCGCTCACACAGGCAGGCAGTCACTCGCCCGCTCGCACAGGAAGGCAGTCACTCGCCCGTTCGCACAGACAGTCAGTCACTCGTCCGTTCGCACAGTCAGTCACTCGCCCGCTCGCACAGGCAGTCAGTCACTCGCCCACTCGCAAATGCAGTCAGTCACTCGCCCGTTCGCACAGGCAGTCAGTCACTCGCCCGCTCGCACAGGCAGTCACTCGCCCGTTCGCACGGGCAGTCAGTCACTCGCACACTCGCAAATGCAGGCAGTCACTCGTCCGTTCGCACAGTCAGTCACTCGCCCATTCGCAAATGCAGGCAGTCACTCGCCCGTTCGCACGGGCAGTCAGTCACTCGCCCGCTCGCACAGGCAGTCAGTCACTCGCCCACTCGCAAATGCAGTCAGTCACACGCCCGCTCGCAAATGCAGGCAGTCACTCGTCCGTTCGCACAGACAGTCAGTCACTCGCCCGCTCGCACAGGCAGTCAGTCACTCGCCCGCTCGCACAGGCATGCAGTCACTCACCCGCTCGCACGGGCAGTCAGTCACTCGCCCACTCGCAAATGCAGGCAGTCACTCGCCCGCTCGCACGGGCAGTCAGTCACTCGCCCACTCGCAAATGCAGGCAGTCACTCGCCCGCTCGCACGGGCAGTCAGTCACTCGCCCGCTTGCAAATGCAGGCAGTCACTCGTCGCTCGCATGGGCAGTCAGTCACTCGCCCACTCGCAAATGCAGTCAGTCACTCGCCCGTTCGCACAGGCAGTCACTCGCCCATTCGCACAGACAGTCAGTCACTCGTCCGTTCGCACAGTCAGTCACTCGCCCGCTCGCACAGGCAGTCAGTCACTCGCCCGCTCGCACAGGCAGTCACTCGCCCGTGCGCACGGGCAGTCAGTCACTCGCACACTCGCAAATGCAGGCAGTCACTCGTCCGTTCGCACAGTCAGTCACTCACCTGTTCGCACAGGCAGTCAGTCACTCGCCCGCTCGCACAGGCAGTCAGTCACTCGCCCGCTCGCACAGACAGTCACTCGCCCGCTCGCACAGGCAGTCAGTCACTCGCCCGCTCGCAAATGCAGGCAGTCACTCGCCCGCTCGCACAGGCAGGCAGTCACTCGCCCGTTCGCACGGGCAGTCAGTCACTCGCACACTCGCAAATGCAGGCAGTCACTCGTCCGTTCGCACAGACAGTCAGTCACTCGCCCGCTCGCACAGGCAGTCAGTCTCTCGCCCACTCGCAAATGCAGTCAGTCACTCGCCCGTTCGCACGGGCAGTCAGTCACTCGCCCGCTCGCACAGTCAGTCACTCGCCCGTTCGCACAGTCAGTCAGTCACTCGCCCGCTCGCACAGTCAGTCATTCGCCCATTCGCAAATGCAGTCAGTCACTCGCCCGTTCGCACAGGCAGTCAGTCACTCACCCGCTCGCACAGGCAGTCAGTCACTCACCCGCTCGCACAGGCAGTCAGTCACTCGCCCGCTCGCACAGGCAGTCACTCGCCCGTTCGCACGGGCAGTCAGTCACTCGCACACTCGCAAATGCAGGCAGTCACTCGTCCGTTCGCACAGTCAGTCACTCGCCCATTCGCAAATGCAGTCAGTCACTCGCCCGTTCGCACGGGCAGTTAGTCACTCGCCCGCTCGCACAGGCAGTCAGTCACTCGCCCGCTCGCACAGGCAGGCAGTCACTCGCCCGCTCGCACAGGCAGGCAGTCACTCGCCCGCTCGCACAGGCAGGCAGTCACTCGCCCGCTCGCACAGGCAGGCAGTCACTCGCCCGCTCGCACGGGCAGTCAGTCACTCGCCCGCTCGCACGGGCAGTCAGTCACTCGCCCACTTGCAAATGCAGGCAGTCACTCGCCCGCTCGCACAGGCAGTCAGTCACTCGCCTGCTCGCAAATGCAGGCAGTCACTCGCCCGCTTGCACGGGCAGTCAGTCACTCGCCCACTCGCAAATGCAGGCAGTCACTCGCCCGTTCGCACAGGCAGTCAGTCACTCGCCAGTTCGCACAGGCAGTCACTCGCCCGTTCGCACAGGCAGTCAGTCACTCACCCGCTCGCACAGGCAGTCACTCGCCCGTTCGCACATGCAGTCAGTCACTCGCCCACTCGCAAATGCAGGCAGTCACTCGCCCACTCGCAAATGCAGGCAGTCACTCGCCCACTCGCACAGGCAGTCAGTCACTCGTCCGTTCGCACAGTCAGTCACTCGCCCGCTCGCACAGGCAGTCAGTCACTCGCCCACTCGCAAATGCAGTCAGTCACTCTCCCGTTCGCACAGGCAGTCAGTCACTCGCCCGCTCGCACAGGCAGTCACTCGCCCGTTCGCACGGGCAGTCAGTCACTCGCACACTCGCAAATGCAGGCAGTCACTCGTCCGTTCGCACAGTCAGTCACTCGCCCATTCGCAAATGCAGGCAGTCACTCGTCCGTTTGCACACACAGTCAGTCACTCGTCCGTTCGCACAGTCAGTCACTCGCCCGCTCGCACAGGCAGTCAGTCACTCGCCCACTCGCAAATGCAGTCAGTCACTCGCCCGTTCGCACGGGCAGTCAGTCACTCGCCCGCTCGCACAGGCAGGCAGTCACTCGCCCGCTCGCACAGGCAGGCAGTCACTCGCCCGCTCGCACGGGCAGTCAGTCACTCGCCCACTCGCAAATGCAGGCAGTCACTTGTCCGCTCGCACGGGCAGTCAGTCACTCGCCCGCTTGCAAATGCAGGCAGTCACTCGCCCGTTCACACACGCAGTCAGTCACTCGCCCGCTCGCACAGGCAGTCAGTCACTCGCCCGCTCGCACAGGCAGTCAGTCACTCGCCCGCTCGCACAGGCAGTCAGTCACTCGCTCGCTCGCACAGGCAGTCAGTCACTCGCCCGCTCGCACAGGCAGTCAGTCACTCGCCCGTTCGCACAGGCAGTCAGTCACTCGCCCGTTCGCACAGGCAGTCAGTCACTCGCCCGTTCGCACAGGCAGTCAGTCACTCGCCCGTTCGCACAGGCAGTCACTCGCCCGTTCGCACAGGCAGTCACTCGCCCGTTCGCACAGGCAGTCACTCGCCCGTTCGCACAGGCAGTCACTCGCCCGTTCGCACAGGCAGTCACTCGCCCGTTCGCACAGGCAGTCACTCGCCCACTCGCAAATGCAGGCAGTCACTAGTCCGTTCGCACAGACAGTCAGTCACTCGTCCGTTCGCACAGACAGTCAGTCACTCGCCCGCTCGCAAATGCAGTCAGTCACTCGCCCGCTCGCAAATGCAGTCAGTCACTCGCCCGTTCGCACAGGCAGTCAGTCACTCGCCCGCTCGCACAGTCAGTCACTCGCCCGTTCGCACAGACAGTCAGTCACTCGCCCGCTTGCACAGGCAGTCAGTCACTCGCCCGCTTGCACAGGCAGTCAGTCACTCGCCCGCTCGCACAGGCAGGCAGTCACTCGCCCACTCGCACAGGCAGTCAGTCACTCGCCCGCTCGCACAGGCAGTCACTCGCCCGCTCACACAGGCAGGCAGTCACTCGCCCGCTCGCACAGGAAGGCAGTCACTCGCCCGTTCGCACAGACAGTCAGTCACTCGTCCGTTCGCACAGTCAGTCACTCGCCCGCTCGCACAGGCAGTCAGTCACTCGCCCACTCGCAAATGCAGTCAGTCACTCGCCCGTTCGCACAGGCAGTCAGTCACTCGCCCGCTCGCACAGGCAGTCACTCGCCCGTTCGCACGGGCAGTCAGTCACTCGCACACTCGCAAATGCAGGCAGTCACTCGTCCGTTCGCACAGTCAGTCACTCGCCCATTCGCAAATGCAGGCAGTCACTCGCCCGTTCGCACGGGCAGTCAGTCACTCGCCCGCTCGCACAGGCAGTCAGTCACTCGCCCACTCGCAAATGCAGTCAGTCACACGCCCGCTCGCAAATGCAGGCAGTCACTCGTCCGTTCGCACAGACAGTCAGTCACTCGCCCGCTCGCACAGGCAGTCAGTCACTCGCCCGCTCGCACAGGCATGCAGTCACTCACCCGCTCGCACGGGCAGTCAGTCACTCGCCCACTCGCAAATGCAGGCAGTCACTCGCCCGCTCGCACGGGCAGTCAGTCACTCGCCCACTCGCAAATGCAGGCAGTCACTCGCCCGCTCGCACGGGCAGTCAGTCACTCGCCCGCTTGCAAATGCAGGCAGTCACTCGTCGCTCGCATGGGCAGTCAGTCACTCGCCCACTCGCAAATGCAGTCAGTCACTCGCCCGTTCGCACAGGCAGTCACTCGCCCATTCGCACAGACAGTCAGTCACTCGTCCGTTCGCACAGTCAGTCACTCGCCCGCTCGCACAGGCAGTCAGTCACTCGCCAGCTCGCACAGGCAGTCACTCGCCCGTGCGCACGGGCAGTCAGTCACTCGCACACTCGCAAATGCAGGCAGTCACTCGTCCGTTCGCACAGTCAGTCACTCACCTGTTCGCACAGGCAGTCAGTCACTCGCCCGCTCGCACAGGCAGTCAGTCACTCGCCCGCTCGCACAGACAGTCACTCGCCCGCTCGCACAGGCAGACAGTCACTCGCCCGCTCGCAAATGCAGGCAGTCACTCGCCCGCTCGCACAGGCAGGCAGTCACTCGCCCGCTCGCACAGGCAGTCACTCGCCCGTTCGCACGGGCAGTCAGTCACTCGCACACTCGCAAATGCAGGCAGTCACTCGTCCGTTCGCACAGACAGTCAGTCACTCGCCCGCTCGCACAGGCAGTCAGTCTCTCGCCCACTCGCAAATGCAGTCAGTCACTCGCCCGTTCGCACGGGCAGTCAGTCACTCGCCCGCTCGCACAGGCAGTCACTCGCCCGTTCGCACAGTCAGTCAGTCACTCGCCCGCTCGCACAGTCAGTCATTCGCCCATTCGCAAATGCAGTCAGTCACTCACCCGCTCGCACAGGCAGTCAGTCACTCGCCCGCTCGCACAGGCAGTCACTCGCCCGTTCGCACGGGCAGTCAGTCACTCGCACACTCGCAAATGCAGGCAGTCACTCGTCCGTTCGCACAGTCAGTCACTCGCCCATTCGCAAATGCAGTCAGTCACTCGCCCGTTCGCACGGGCAGTCAGTCACTCGCCCGCTCGCACAGGCAGTCAGTCACTCGCCCGCTCGCACAGGCAGTCAGTCACTCGCCCGCTCGCACAGGCAGTCAGTCACTCGCCCGCTCGCACAGGCAGTCAGTCACTCGCCCGTTCGCACAGGCAGTCAGTCACTCGCCCGTTCGCACAGGCAGTCAGTCACTCGCCCGTTCGCACAGGCAGTCAGTCACTCGCCCGTTCGCACAGGCAGTCACTCGCCCGTTCGCACAGGCAGTCACTCGCCCGTTCGCACAGGCAGTCACTCGCCCGTTCGCACAGGCAGTCACTCGCCCGTTCGCACAGGCAGTCACTCGCCCGTTCGCACAGGCAGTCACTCGCCCGTTCGCACAGGCAGTCACTCGCCCGTTCGCACAGACAGTCACTCGCCCGTTCGCACAGGCAGTCACTCGCCCGTTCGCACAGGCAGTCACTCGCCCGTTCGCACAGGCAGTCAGTCACTCGCCCACTCGCAAATGCAGGCAGTCACTAGTCCGTTCGCACAGACAGTCAGTCACTCGTCCGTTCGCACAGACAGTCAGTCACTCGCACGCTCGCAAATGCAGTCAGTCACTCGCCCGCTCGCAAATGCAGTCAGTCACTCGCCCGTTCGCACAGGCAGTCAGTCACTCGCCCGCTCGCACAGTCAGTCACTCGCCCGCTCGCACGGGCAGTCAGTCCCTCGTCCGTTCGCACAGACAGTCAGTCACTCGCCGGCTTGCACAGGCAGTCAGTCACTCGCCCGCTTGCACAGGCAGTCAGTCACTCGCCCGCTCGCACAGGCAGGCAGTCACTCGCCCACTCGCACAGGCAGTCAGTCACTCGCCCGCTCGCACAGGCAGTCACTCGCCCGCTCACACAGGCAGGCAGTCACTCGCCCGCTCGCACAGGAAGGCAGTCACTCGCCCGTTCGCACAGACAGTCAGTCACTCGTCCGTTCGCACAGTCAGTCACTCGCCCGCTCGCACAGGCAGTCAGTCACTCGCCCACTCGCAAATGCAGTCAGTCACTCGCCCGTTCGCACGGGCAGTCAGTCACTCGCCCGCTCGCACAGGCAGTCACTCGCCCGTTCGCACGGGCAGTCAGTCACTCGCACACTCGCAAATGCAGGCAGTCACTCGTCCGTTCGCACAGTCAGTCACTCGCCCATTCGCAAATGCAGGCAGTCACTCGCCCGTTCGCACGGGCAGTCAGTCACTCGCCCGCTCGCACAGGCAGTCAGTCACTCGCCCACTCGCAAATGCAGTCAGTCACTCGCCCGCTCGCAAATGCAGGCAGTCACTCGTCCGTTCGCACAGACAGTCAGTCACTCGCCAGCTCGCACAGGCAGTCAGTCACTCGCCCGCTCGCACAGGCATGCAGTCACTCGCCCGCTCGCACGGGCAGTCAGTCACTCGCCCGCTCGCACGGGCAGTCAGTCACTCGCCCACTCGCAAATGCAGGCAGTCACTCGCCCGCTCGCACGGGCAGTCAGTCACTCGCCCACTCGCAAATGCAGGCAGTCACTCGCCCGCTCGCACGGGCAGTCAGTCACTCGCCCGCTTGCAAATGCAGGCAGTCACTCGTCGCTCGCATGGGCAGTCAGTCACTCGCCCACTCGCAAATGCAGGCAGTCACTCGCCCGTTCGCACAGGCAGTCAGTCACTCGCCCGTTCGCACAGGCAGTCACTCGCCCGTTCGCACAGTCAGTCAGTCACTCGCCCGCTCGCACAGCCAGTCATTCGCCCATTCGCAAATGCAGTCAGTCACTCACCCGCTCGCACAGGCAGTCAGTCACTCGCCCGCTCGCACAGGCAGTCACTCGCCCGTTCGCACGGGCAGTCAGTCACTCGCACACTCGCAAATGCAGGCAGTCACTCGTCCGTTCGCACAGTCAGTCACTCGCCCATTCGCAAATGCAGTCAGTCACTCGCCCGTTCGCACGGGCAGTCAGTCACTCGCCCGCTCGCACAGGCAGTCAGTCACTCGCCCGCTCGCACAGGCAGTCAGTCACTCGCCCGCTCGCACAGGCAGTCAGTCACTCGCCCGTTCGCACAGGCAGTCAGTCACTCGCCCGTTCGCACAGGCAGTCAGTCACTCGCCCGTTCGCACAGGCAGTCAGTCACTCGCCCGTTCGCACAGGCAGTCACTCGCCCGTTCGCACAGGCAGTCACTCGCCCGTTCGCACAGGCAGTCACTCGCCCGTTCGCACAGGCAGTCACTCGCCCGTTCGCACAGGCAGTCACTCGCCCGTTCGCACAGGCAGTCACTCGCCCGTTCGCACAGGCAGTCACTCGCCCGTTCGCACAGGCAGTCACTCGCCCGTTCGCACAGGCAGTCACTCGCCCGTTCGCACAGGCAGTCACTCGCCCGTTCGCACAGACAGTCACTCGCCCGTTCGCACAGGCAGTCACTCGCCCGTTCGCACAGGCAGTCACTCGCCCGTTCGCACAGGCAGTCAGTCACTCGCCCACTCGCAAATGCAGGCAGTCACTAGTCCGTTCGCACAGACAGTCAGTCACTCGTCCGTTCGCACAGACAGTCAGTCACTCGCACGCTCGCAAATGCAGTCAGTCACTCGCCCGCTCGCAAATGCAGTCAGTCACTCGCCCGTTCGCACAGGCAGTCAGTCACTCGCCCGCTCGCACAGTCAGTCACTCGCCCGCTCGCACGGGCAGTCAGTCCCTCGTCCGTTCGCACAGACAGTCAGTCACTCGCCTGCTTGCACAGGCAGTCAGTCACTCGCCCGCTTGCACAGGCAGTCAGTCACTCGCCCGCTCGCACAGGCAGGCAGTCACTCGCCCACTCGCACAGGCAGTCAGTCACTCGCCCGCTCGCACAGGCAGTCACTCGCCCGCTCACACAGGCAGGCAGTCACTCGCCCGCTCGCACAGGAAGGCAGTCACTCGCCCGTTCGCACAGACAGTCAGTCACTCGTCCGTTCGCACAGTCAGTCACTCGCCCGCTCGCAAATGCAGTCAGTCACTCGCCCGTTCGCACGGGCAGTCAGTCACTCGCCCGCTCGCACAGGCAGTCACTCGCCCGTTCGCACGGGCAGTCAGTCACTCGCACACTCGCAAATGCAGGCAGTCACTCGTCCGTTCGCACAATCAGTCACTTGTCCGTTCGCACAGGCAATCAATCACTCGCCCGTTCGCACAGGCAGTCAGTCAGTCGCCCGCTCGCACAGGCAGTCAGTCACTCGCCCACTCGCAAATGCAGGCAGTCACTCGTCCGTTCGCACAGGCAGTCAGTCACTCGCCCGCTCGCACAGGCAGTCAGTCACTCGCCCGCTCGCACAGGCAGGCAGTCACTCGCCCGCTCGCACAGTCAGTCACTCGCCCGCTCGCACGGGCAGTCAGTCACTCGCCCACACGCAAATGCAGGCAGTCATTCGCCCGCTCGCACAGGCAGTCAGTCACTCGCCCGCTCGCACAGGCAGTCAGTCACTCGCCCGCTCGCACAGGCAGTCAGTCACTCGCCCACTCGCAAATGCAGTCAGTCACTCGCCCACTCGCAAATGCAGGCAGTCACTCGCCCGCTCGCACGGGCAGTCAGTCACTCGCCCGTTTGCAAATGCAGGCAGTCACTCGTCCGTTCGCACAGACAGTCAGTCACTCGTCCGTTCGCACAGACAGTCAGTCACTCGCCCGCTCGCAAATGCAGTCAGTCACTCGCCCGCTCGCACGGGCAGTCAGTCACTCGCCAATGCAGTCAGTCACTCGCCCGTTCGCACGGGCAGTCAGTCACTCGCCCACTCGCAAATGCAGTCAGTCACTCGCCCGTTCGCACAGGCAGTCACTCGCCCGTTCGCACAGGCAGTCACTCGCCCGTTCGCACAGGCAGTCACTCGCCCGTTCGCACAGGCAGTCACTCGCCCGTTCGCACAGGCAGTCACTCGCCCGTTCGCACAGGCAGTCACTCGCCCGTTCGCACAGGCAGTCACTCGCCCGTTCGCACAGGCAGTCACTCGCCCGTTCGCACAGGCAGTCACTCGCCCGTTCGCACAGGCAGTCACTCGCCCGTTCGCACAGGAAGTCACTCGCCCGTTCGCACAGGCAGTCACTCGCCCGTTCGCACAGGCAGTCACTCGCCCGTTCGCACAGGCAGTCACTCGCCCGTTCGCACAGGCAGTCAGTCACTCGCCTACTCGCAAATGCAGGCAGTCACTAGTCCGTTCGCACAGACAGTCAGTCACTCGTCCGTTCGCACAGACAGTCAGTCACTCGCCCGCTCGCACAGGCAGTCAGTCACTCGCCCACTCGCAAATGCAGTCAGTCACTCGCCCGCTCGCAAATGCAGTCAGTCACTCGCCCGTTCGCACAGGCAGTCAGTCACTCGCCCGCTCGCACAGTCAGTCACTCGCCCGCTCGCACAGTCAGTCACTCGCCCGCTCGCACGGGCAGTCAGTCACTCGTCCGTTCGCACAGACAGTCAGTCACTCGCCCGCTTGCACAGGCAGTCAGTCACTCGCCCGCTCGCACAGGCAGACAGTCAGTCAGTCACTCGTCCGTTCGCACAGTCAGTCACTCGCCCGCTCGCACGGGCAGTCAGTCACTCGTCCGTTCGCACAGACAGTCAGTCACTCGCCCGCTTGCACAGGCAGTCAGTCACTCGCCCGCTCGCACAGGCAGTCAGTCACTCGCCCGCTCGCACAGGCAGTCAGTCACTCGCCCGCTCGCACAGGCAGTCAGTCACTCGCCCGCTCGCACAGGCAGTCAGTCACTCGCCCGCTCGCACAGGCAGTCAGTCACTCGCCCGTTCGCACAGGCAGTCAGTCACTCGCCCGTTCGCACAGGCAGTCAGTCACTCGCCCGTTCGCACAGGCAGTCACTCGCCCGTTCGCACAGGCAGTCACTCGCCCGTTCGCACAGGCAGTCACTCGCCCGTTCGCACAGGCAGTCACTCGCCCGTTCGCACAGGCAGTCACTCGCCCGTTCGCACAGGCAGTCACTCGCCCGTTCGCACAGGCAGTCACTCGCCCGTTCGCACAGGCAGTCACTCGCCCGTTCGCACAGGCAGTCACTCGCCCGTTCGCACAGGCAGTCACTCGCCCGTTCGCACAGGCAGTCACTCGCCCGTTCGCACAGGCAGTCACTCGCCCGTTCGCACAGGCAGTCACTCGCCCGTTCGCACAGGCAGTCACTCGCCCGTTCGCACAGGCAGTCACTCGCCCGTTCGCACAGGCAGTCACTCGCCCGTTCGCACAGGCAGTCACTCGCCCGTTCGCACAGGCAGTCAGTCACTCGCCTACTCGCAAATGCAGGCAGTCACTAGTCCGTTCGCACAGACAGTCAGTCACTCGTCCGTTCGCACAGACAGTCAGTCACTCGCCCGTTCGCACAGGCAGTCAGTCACTCGCCCACTCGCAAATGCAGTCAGTCACTCGCCCGTTCGCACAGGCAGTCAGTCACTCGCCCGCTCGCACAGTCAGTCACTCGCCCGCTCGCACGGGCAGTCAGTCACTCGCCCGCTCGCACAGGCAGTCAGTCACTCGACGGCTCGCAAATGCAGTCAGTCACTCGCCCGCTCGCAAATGCAGTCAGTCACTCGCCCGTTCGCACAGGCAGTCAGTCACTCGCCCGCTCGCACAGTCAGTCACTCGCCCGCTCGCACGGGCAGTCAGTCACTCGTCCGTTCGCACAGACAGTCAGTCACTCGCCCGCTTGCACAGGCAGTCAGTCACTCGCCCGCTTGCACAGGCAGTCAGTCACTCGCCCGCTCGCACAGGCAGACAGTCACTCGCCCGCTCGCACAGGCAGTCAGTCACTCGCCCGCTCGCACAGGCAGTCAGTCACTCGCCCACTCACACAGGCAGGCAGTCACTCGCCCGCTCGGACAGGCAGGCAGTCACTCGCCCACTTGCAAATGCAGGCAGTCACTCGCCCGCTCGCACAGGCAGTCAGTCACTCGCCTGCTCGCAAATGCAGGCAGTCACTCGCCCGCTCGCACGGGCAGTCAGTCACTCGCCCACTCGCAAATGCAGGCAGTCACTCGTCCGTTCGCACAGACAGTCAGTCACTCGTCCGTTCGCACAGTCAGACACTCGCCCGCTCGCACAGGCAGTCAGTCACTCGCCCACTCGCAAATGCAGTCAGTCACTCGCCCGTTCGCACAGGCAGTCAGTCACTCGCCCGCTCGCACAGGCAGTCACTCGCCCGTTCGCACGGGCAGTCAGTCACTCGCACACTCGCAAATGCAGGCAGTCACTCGTCCGTTCGCACAGTCAGTCACTCGCCCATTCGCAAATGCAGTCAGTCACTCGCCCGTTCGCACGGGCAGTCAGTCACTCGCCCGCTCGCACAGGCAGTCAGTCACTCGCCCACTCGCAAATGCAGTCAGTCACTCGCCCGCTCGCAAATGCAGGCAGTCACTCGTCCGTTCGCACAGACAGTCAGTCACTCGCCCGCTCGCACAGGCAGTCAGTCACTCGCCCGCTCGCACAGGCAGGCAGTCACTCGCCCGCTCGCACGGGCAGTCAGTCACTCGCCCACTCGCAAATGCAGGCAGTCACTCGCTCGCTCGCACGGGCAGTCAGTCACTCGCCCGCTCGCACGGGCAGTCAGTCACTCGCCCACTCGCAAATGCAGGCAGTCACTCGCCCGCTCGCACGGGCAGTCAGTCACTCGCCCACTCGCAAATGCAGGCAGTCACTCGCCCGCTCGCACGGGCAGTCAGTCACTCGCCCGCTTGCAAATGCAGGCAGTCACTCGTCGCTCGCATGGGCAGTCAGTCACTCGCCCACTCGCAAATGCAGGCAGTCACTCGCCCGTTCGCACAGGCAGTCAGTCACTCGCCCGTTCGCACAGGCAGTCAGTCGCCCATTCGCACAGGCAGGCACTCGCCCGCTCGCACAGGCAGTCAGTCACTCGCCGGCTCGCACAGGCAGTCAGTCACTCGCCCGCTCGCACAGGCAGTCAGTCACTCGCACACTCGCAAATGCAGGCAGTCACTCGTCCGTTCGCACAGACAGTCAGTCACTCGCCCGCTCGCACAGGCAGTCAGTCACTCGCCCACTCGCAAATGCAGTCAGTCACTCACCTGTTCGCACAGGCAGTCAGTCACTCGCCCCGCTCGCACAGGCAGTCAGTCACTCGCCCGCTTGCACAGGCAGTCAGTCACTCGCCCGCTCGCACAGACAGTCAGTCACTCGCCCGCTCGCACAGGCAGTCAGTCACTCGCCCGCTCGCAAATGCAGGCAGTCACTCGCCCGCTCGCACAGGCAGGCAGTCACTCGCCCGCTCGCACAGGCAGTCACTCGCCCGTTCGCACGGGCAGTCAGTCACTCACACACTCGCAAATGCAGGCAGTCACTCGTCCGTTCGCACAGACAGTCAGTCACTCGCCTGCTCGCACAGGCAGTCAGTCACTCGCCCACTCGCAAATGCAGTCAGTCACTCGCCCGTTCGCACGGGCAGTCAGTCACTCGCCCGCTCGCACAGGCAGTCACTCGCCCGTTCGCACAGTCAGTCAGTCACTCGCCCGCTCGCACAGTCAGTCAGTCACTCGCCCGCTCGCACAGGCAGTCAGTCACTCGCCAGCTCGCACAGGCAGTCAGTCACTCGCCAGCTCGCACAGGCAGTCAGTCACTCGCCCACTCGCAAATGCAGGCAGTCACTCGTCCGTTCGCACAGACAGTCAGTCACTCGTCCATTCGCACAGGCAGTCAGTCACTCGCCCGCTCGCACAGGCAGTCAGTCACTCGCCCGCTCGCACAGGCAGTCAGTCACTCGCCCGTTCGCACGGGCAGTCAGTCACTCGCCCGTTCGCAAATGCAGGCAGTCACTCGTCCGTTCGCACAGACAGTCAGTCACTCGTCTGTTCGCACAGTCAGTCACTCGCCCGCTCGCAAATGCAGTCAGTCACTCGCCCGCTCGCACGGGCAGTCAGTCACTCGCCCGCTCGCACAGGCAGTCAGTCACTCGCCCGCTCGCAAATGCAGTCGGTCACTCGCCCGTTCGCACGGGCAGTCGGTCACTCGCCCGCTCGCACAGGCAGTCAGTCACTCGCCCACTCGCACAGGCAGTCAGTCACTCGCCCGCTCGCACAGGCAGTCACTCGCCCGTTCGCACGGGCAGTCAATCACTCGCCCGCTCGCACAGGCAGTCAGTCACTCGCCCACTCGCAAATGCAGTCAGTCACTCACCCGTTCGCACAGGCAGTCAGTCACTCGCCCGCTCGCACAGGCAGTCAGTCACTCGCCCGCTCGCACAGACAGTCAGTCACTCGCCCGCTCGCACAGGCAGTCAGTCACTCGCCCGCTCGCAAATGCAGGCAGTCACTCGCCCGCTCGCAAATGCAGGCAGTCACTCGCCCGCTCGCACAGGCAGGCAGTCACTCGCCCGCTCGCACAGGCAGTCACTCGCCCGTTCGCACGGGCAGTCAGTCACTCGCACACTCGCAAATGCAGGCAGTCACTCGTCCGTTCGCACAGTCAGTCACTCGCCCGCTCGCACAGGCAGTCAGTCACTCGTCCACTCACAAATGCAGTCAGTCACTCGCCCGTTCGCACGGGCAGTCAGTCACTCGCCCGCTCGCACAGGCAGTCACTCGCCCGTTCGCACAGGCAGTCAGTCACTCGCCCGCTCGCACAGTCAGTCACTCGCCCGCTCGCACAGGCAGTCAGTCACTCGCCCGCTCGCACAGGCAGTCAGTCACTCGCCCACTCGCAAATGCAGTCAGTCACTCGCCCACTCGCAAATGCAGGCAGTCACTCGTCCGTTCGCACAGACAGTCAGTCACTCGCCCGTTCGCACGGGCAGTCAGTCACTCGCCCTTTCGCAAATGCAGGCAGTCACTCGTCCGTTCGCAAATGCAGGCAGTCACTCGTCCGTTCGCACAGACAGTCAGTCACTCGCCCGCTCGCAAATGCAGTCAGTCACTCGCCCGCTCGCACAGGCAGTCACTCGCCCACTCACACAGGCAGGCAGTCACTCGCCCGCTCGGACAGGCAGGCAGTCACTCGCCCACTTGCAAATGCAGGCAGTCACTCGCCCGCTCGCACAGGCAGTCAGTCACTCGCCTGCTCGCAAATGCAGGCAGTCACTCGCCCGCTCGCACGGGCAGTCAGTCACTCGCCCACTCGCAAATGCAGGCAGTCACTCGTCCGTTCGCACAGACAGTCAGTCACTCGTCCGTTCGCACAGTCAGACACTCGCCCGCTCGCACAGGCAGTCAGTCACTCGCCCACTCGCAAATGCAGTCAGTCACTCGCCCGTTCGCACAGGCAGTCAGTCACTCGCCCACTCGCACAGGCAGTCAGTCACTCGCCCGTTCGCACAATCAGTCACTTGTCCGTTCGCACAGGCAATCAATCACTCGCCCGTTCGCACAGGCAGTCAGTCAGTCGCCCGCTCGCACAGGCAGTCAGTCACTCGCCCACTCGCAAATGCAGGCAGTCACTCGTCCGTTCGCACAGGCAGTCAGTCACTCGCCCGCTCGCACAGGCAGTCAGTCACTCGCCCGCTCGCACAGGCAGGCAGTCACTCGCCCGCTCGCACAGTCAGTCACTCGCCCGCTCGCACGGGCAGTCAGTCACTCGCCCACTCGCAAATGCAGGCAGTCATTCGCTCCGCTCGCACAGGCAGTCAGTCACTCGCCCGCTCGCACAGGCAGTCAGTCACTCGCCCGCTCGCACAGGCAGTCAGTCACTCGCCCACTCGCAAATGCAGTCAGTCACTCGCCCACTCGCAAATGCAGGCAGTCACTCGCCCGCTCGCACGGGCAGTCAGTCACTCGCCCGTTTGCAAATGCAGGCAGTCACTCGTCCGTTCGCACAGACAGTCAGTCACTCGTCCGTTCGCACAGACAGTCAGTCACTCGCCCGCTCGCAAATGCAGTCAGTCACTCGCCCGCTCGCACGGGCAGTCAGTCACTCGCCAATGCAGTCAGTCACTCGCCCGTTCGCACGGGCAGTCAGTCACTCGCCCACTCGCAAATGCAGTCAGTCACTCGCCCACTCGCAAATGCAGTCAGTCACTCGCCCGTTCGCACAGGCAGTCACTCGCCCGTTCGCACAGGCAGTCACTCGCCCGTTCGCACAGGCAGTCACTCGCCCGTTCTCACAGGCAGTCACTCGCCCGTTCGCACAGGCAGTCACTCGCCCGTTCGCACAGGCAGTCACTCGCCCGTTCGCACAGGCAGTCACTCGCCCGTTCGCACAGGCAGTCACTCGCCCGTTCGCACAGGCAGTCACTCGCCCGTTCGCACAGGCAGTCACTCGCCCGTTCGCACAGGAAGTCACTCGCCCGTTCGCACAGGCAGTCACTCGCCCGTTCGCACAGGCAGTCACTCGCCCGTTCGCACAGGCAGTCACTCGCCCGTTCGCACAGGCAGTCAGTCACTCGCCTACTCGCAAATGCAGGCAGTCACTAGTCCGTTCGCACAGACAGTCAGTCACTCGTCCGTTCGCACAGACAGTCAGTCACTCGCCCGCTCGCACAGGCAGTCAGTCACTCGCCCACTCGCAAATGCAGTCAGTCACTCGCCCGCTCGCAAATGCAGTCAGTCACTCGCCCGTTCGCACAGGCAGTCAGTCACTCGCCCGCTCGCACAGTCAGTCACTCGCCCGCTCGCACAGTCAGTCACTCGCCCGCTCGCACGGGCAGTCAGTCACTCGTCCGTTCGCACAGACAGTCAGTCACTCGCCCGCTTGCACAGGCAGTCAGTCACTCGCCCGCTCGCACAGGCAGTCAGTCACTCGCCCGCTCGCACAGGCAGACAGTCAGTCAGTCACTCGTCTGTTCGCACAGTCAGTCACTCGCCCGCTCGCACGGGCAGTCAGTCACTCGTCCGTTCGCACAGACAGTCAGTCACTCGCCGGCTCGCACAGGCAGTCAGTCACTCGCCCGCTCGCACAGGCAGTCAGTCACTCGCACACTCGCAAATGCAGGCAGTCACTCGTCCGTTCGCACAGTCAGTCACTCGCCCGCTCGCACAGGCAGTCAGTCACTCGCCCACTCGCAAATGCAGTCAGTCACTCACCTGTTCGCACAGGCAGTCAGTCACTCGCCCGCTCGCACAGGCAGTCAGTCACTCGCCCGCTCGCACAGGCAGTCAGTCACTCGCCCGCTCGCACAGACAGTCAGTCACTCGCCCGCTCGCACAGGCAGTCAGTCACTCGCCCGCTCGCAAATGCAGGCAGTCACTCGCCCGCTCGCACAGGCAGGCAGTCACTCGCCCGCTCGCACAGGCAGTCACTCGCCCGTTCGCACGGGCAGTCAGTCACTCACACACTCGCAAATGCAGGCAGTCACTCGTCCGTTCGCACAGACAGTCAGTCACTCGCCTGCTCGCACAGGCAGTCAGTCACTCGCCCACTCGCAAATGCAGTCAGTCACTCGCCCGTTCGCACGGGCAGTCAGTCACTCGCCCGCTCGCACAGGCAGTCACTCGCCCGTTCGCACAGTCAGTCAGTCACTCGCCCGCTCGCACAGTCAGTCAGTCACTCGCCCGCTCGCACAGGCAGTCAGTCACTCGCCAGCTCGCACAGGCAGTCAGTCACTCGCCCACTCGCAAATGCAGTCAGTCACTCGCCCACTCGCAAATGCAGGCAGTCACTCGTCCGTTCGCACAGACAGTCAGTCACTCGTCCATTCGCACAGGCAGTCAGTCACTCGCCCGCTCGCACAGGCAGTCAGTCACTCGCCCGCTCGCACAGGCAGTCAGTCACTCGCCCGTTCGCACGGGCAGTCAGTCACTCGCCCGTTCGCAAATGCAGGCAGTCACTCGTCCGTTCGCACAGACAGTCAGTCACTCGTCTGTTCGCACAGTCAGTCACTCGCCCGCTCGCAAATGCAGTCAGTCACTCGCCCGCTCGCACGGGCAGTCAGTCACTCGCCCGCTCGCACAGGCAGTCAGTCACTCGCCCGCTCGCAAATGCAGTCGGTCACTCGCCCGTTCGCACGGGCAGTCGGTCACTCGCCCGCTCGCACAGGCAGTCAGTCACTCGCCCACTCGCACAGGCAGTCAGTCACTCGCCCGCTCGCACAGGCAGTCACTCGCCCGTTCGCACGGGCAGTCAATCACTCGCCCGCTCGCACAGGCAGTCAGTCACTCGCCCACTCACAAATGCAGTCAGTCACTCACCCGTTCGCACAGGCAGTCAGTCACTCGCCCGCTCGCACAGGCAGTCAGTCACTCGCCCGCTCGCACAGACAGTCAGTCACTCGCCCGCTCGCACAGGCAGTCAGTCACTCGCCCGCTCGCAAATGCAGGCAGTCACTCGCCCGCTCGCAAATGCAGGCAGTCACTCGCCCGCTCGCACAGGCAGGCAGTCACTCGCCCGCTCGCACAGGCAGTCACTCGCCCGTTCGCACGGGCAGTCAGTCACTCGCACACTCGCAAATGCAGGCAGTCACTCGTCCGTTCGCACAGTCAGTCACTCGCCCGCTCGCACAGGCAGTCAGTCACTCGTCCACTCACAAATGCAGTCAGTCACTCGCCCGTTCGCACGGGCAGTCAGTCACTCGCCCGCTCGCACAGGCAGTCACTCGCCCGTTCGCACAGGCAGTCAGTCACTCGCCCGCTCGCACAGTCAGTCACTCGCCCGCTCGCACAGGCAGTCAGTCACTCGCCCGCTCGCACAGGCAGTCAGTCACTCGCCCACTCGCAAATGCAGTCAGTCACTCGCCCACTCGCAAATGCAGGCAGTCACTCGTCCGTTCGCACAGACAGTCAGTCACTCGCCCGTTCGCACGGGCAGTCAGTCACTCGCCCTTTCGCAAATGCAGGCAGTCACTCGTCCGTTCGCAAATGCAGGCAGTCACTCGTCCGTTCGCACAGACAGTCAGTCACTCGCCCGCTCGCAAATGCAGCCAGTCACTCGCCCGTTCGCACGGGCAGACGGTCACTCGCCCGCTCGCACAGGCAGTCAGTCACTCGCCTGCTCGCAAATGCAGTCGGTCACTCGCCCGTTCGCACGGGCAGTCGGTCACTCGCCCGCTCGCACAGGCAGTCAGTCACTCGCCCACTCGCCCAGGCAGGCAGTCACTTGTCCGTTCGCACAGGCAATCAGTCACTCGCCCGTTCGCACAGGCAGTCGGTCACTCGCCCGTTCGCACGGGCAGTCAGTCACTCGCACACTCGCAAATGCAGGCAGTCACTCGTCCGTTCGCACAGTCAGTCACTCGCCCGCTCGCACAGGCAGTCAGTCACTCGCCCACTCACAAATGCAGTCAGTCACTCGCCCGTTCGCACGGGCAGTCAGTCACTCGCCCGCTCGCACAGGCAGTCACTCGCCCGTTCGCACAGGCAGTCAGTCACTCGCCCGCTCGCACAGTCAGTCACTCGCCCGCTCGCACAGGCAGTCAGTCACTCGCCCGCTCGCACAGGCAGTCAGTCACTCGCCCACTCGCAAATGCAGTCAGTCACTCGCCCACTCGCAAATGCAGGCAGTCACTCGTCCGTTCGCACAGACAGTCAGTCACTCGCCCGTTCGCACGGGCAGTCAGTCACTCGCCCGTTCGCACGGGCAGTCAGTCACTCGCCCTTTCGCAAATGCAGGCAGTCACTCGTCCGTTCGCAAATGCAGGCAGTCACTCGTCCGTTCGCACAGACAGTCAGTCACTCGCCCGCTCGCAAATGCAGTCAGTCACTCGCCCGTTCGCACGGGCAGTCGGTCACTCGCCCGCTCGCACAGGCAGTCAGTCACTCGCCTGCTCGCAAATGCAGTCGGTCACTCGCCCGTTCGCACGGGCAGTCGGTCACTCGCCCGCTCGCACAGGCAGTCAGTCACTCGCCCACTCGCACAGGCAGGCAGTCACTTGTCCGTTCGCACAGGCAATCAGTCACTCGCCCGTTCGCACAGGCAGTCGGTCACTCGCCCGCTCGCACGGGCAGTCAGTCACTCGCCCGCTCGCACAGGCAGTCAGTCACTCGCCCGTTCGCACGGGCAGTCAGTCACTCGCCCGTTCGCAAATGCAGGCAGTCACTCGTCCGTTCGCACAGACAGTCAGTCACTCGCCCGCTCGCAAATGCAGTCAGTCACTCGCCCGCTCGCACGGGCAGTCAGTCACTCGCCCGCTCGCACAGACAGTCAGTCACTCGCCCGCTCGCACAGGCAGTCAGTCACTCGCCCGCTCGCAAATGCAGGCAGTCACTCGTCCGTTCGCACAGACAGTCAGTCACTCGCCCGCTCGCACAGGCAGTCAGTCACTCGCCCACTCGCAAATGCTGTCAGTCAAAGAGACATAGATAGGATGCAGAGCTGGGCTGAGAAGTGGCAGATGGAGTTTAACCCTGAAAAGTGTGAGGTTGTCCATTTTGGAAGGACAAATATGAATGCGGAATACAGGGTTAACGGTAGAGTTCTTGGCATTGTGGAGGAGCAGAGAGACCTTGGGGTCTATGTTCATACATCTTTGAAAGTTGCCACTCAAGTGGATAGAGCTGTGAAGAAGGCCTATGGTGTGCTCGCGTTCATTAACAGAGGGATTGAATTTAAGAGCCATGAGGTAATGATGCAGCTGTACAAAACCTTGGTAAGGCCACATTTGGAGTACTGTGTACAGTTCTGGTCGCCTCATTTTAGGAAGGATGTGGAAGCTCTGGAAAAGGTGCAAAGAAGATTTACCAGGATGTTGCCTGGAATGGAGAGTAGGTCTTACGAGGAAAGGTTGAGGGTGCTAGGCCTTTTCTCATTAGAGCGGAGAAGGATGAGGGGCGACTTGATAGAGGTTTATAAGATGATCAGGGGAATAGATAGAGTAGACAGTCAGAGACTTTTTCCCCAGGTGGAACACACCATTACAAGGGGACATAAATTTAAGGTGAAAGGTGGAAGATATAGGAGGGATATCAGAGGTAGGTTCTTTACCCAGAGAGTAGTGGGGGCATGGAATGCACTGCCTGTGGAAGTAGTTGAGTCGGAAACATTAGGGACCTTCAAGCAGCTGTTGGATAGGTACATGGATTACGGGAAAATGATATAGTGTAGATTTATTTGTTCTTAAGGGCAGCACGGTAGCATTGTGGATAGCACAATTGCTTCACAGATCCATGGTCCCAGGTTCGATTCCAGCTTGGGTCATTGTCTGTGCGGAGTCTGCACGTCCTCCCCGTGTCTGCGTGGGTTTCCTCCGGGTGCTCCGGTTTCCTCCCACAGTCCAAAGATGTGCGGGTTAGGTGAATTGGCCAATGATAAATTGCCCTTAATGTCCAAATTGCCCTCGGTGGTGGGTGGAGGTGTTGAGTTTGGGTAGGGTGCTCTTTCCAAGAGCTGGTGCAGACTCAAGGGGCCGAATGGCCTCCTTCTGCACTGTAAATTCAATGATAATCTATGATTAATCTAGGACAAAGGTTCGGCACAACATCGTGGGCCGAAGGGCCTGTTCTGTGCTGTATTTTCTATGTTCTATGTTCTATGTTATGTTCTATGTCACTCGCCCACTCGCAAATGCAGTCAGTCACTCGCCCACTCGCACGGGCAGTCAGTCACTCGCCCGCTCGCACAGGCAGTCACTCGCCCGTTCGCACAGGCAGTCAGTCACTCGCCCGCTCGCACAGTCAGTAACTCGCCCGCTCGCACAGGCAGTCAGTCACTCGCCCGTTCGCACAGGCAGTCAGTCACTCGCCCACTCGCAAATGCAGTCAGTCACTCGCCCACTCGCAAATGCAGGCAGTCACTCGTCCGTTCGCACAGTCAGTCACTCGTCCGTTCGCACAGACAGTCAGTCACTCGCCCGCTCGCACAGGCAGTCAGTCACTCGCCCGCTCGCACAGGCAGTCAGTCACTCGCCCGCTCGCACAGGCAGTCAGTCACTCGCCTGTTCGTACGGGCAGTCAGTCACTCGCCCGTTCGCAAATGCAGGCAGTCACTCGTCCGTTCGCACAGTCAGTCACTCGCCCGCTCGCAAATACAGTCAGTCACTCGCCCGTTCGCACGGGCAGTCGGTCACTCGACCGCTCGCACAGGCAGTCAGTCACTCGCCCGCTCGCACAGGCAGTCAGTCACTCGCCCGCTCGCACAGGCAGTCAGTCACTCGCCCGCTCGCAAATGCAGTCGGTCACTCGCCCGTTCGCACGGGCAGTCGGTCACTCGCCCGCTCGTACAGGCAGTCAGTCACTCGCCCGCTTGTACAGGCAGTCAGTCACTCGCCCACTCGCACAGGCAGGCAGTCACTTGTCCGTTCGCACAGGCAATCAGTCACTCGCCCGTTCGCACAGGCAGTCGGTCACTCGCCCGCTCGCACGGGCAGTCAGTCACTCGCCCACTCGCAAATGCAGGCAGTCACTCGCCTGTTCGTACGGGCAGTCAGTCACTCGCCCGTTCGCAAATGCAGGCAGTCACTCGTCCGTTCGCACAGTCAGTCACTCGCCCGCTCGCAAATACAGTCAGTCACTCGCCCGTTCGCACGGGCAGTCGGTCACTCGACCGCTCGCACAGGCAGTCAGTCACTCGCCAGCTCGCACAGGCAGTCAGTCACTCGCCCGCTCGCACAGGCAGTCAGTCACTCGCCCGCTCGCAAATGCAGTCGGTCACTCGCCCGTTCGCACGGGCAGTCGGTCACTCGCCCGCTCGTACAGGCAGTCAGTCACTCGCCCGCTTGTACAGGCAGTCAGTCACTCGCCCACTCGCACAGGCAGGCAGTCACTTGTCCGTTCGCACAGGCAATCAGTCACTCGCCCGTTCGCACAGGCAGTCGGTCACTCGCCCGCTCGCACGGGCAGTCAGTCACTCGCCCGCTCGCACGGGCAGTCAGTCACTCGCCCACTCGCAAATGCAGGCAGTCACTCGCCCGTTCGCACAGGCAGTCAGTCACTCGCCCGTTCGCACAGGCAGTCACTCGCCCGTTCGCACATGCAGTCAGTCACTCGCCCACTCGCAAATGCAGGCAGTCACACGTCCGTTCGCACAGACAGTCAGTCACTCGCCCGCTCGCACAGGCAGTCGGTCATTCGCCAGTTCGCACGGGCAGTCGGTCACTCGCCCGCTCGCACAGGCAGTCAGTCACTCGCCCACTCGCACAGGCAGTCAGTCACTCGCCCGTTCGCACAATCAGTCACTTGTCCGTTCGCACAGGCAATCAATCACTCGCCCGTTCGCACAGGCAGTCAGTCAGTCGCCCGCTCGCACAGGCAGTCAGTCACTCGCCCACTCGCAAATGCAGGCAGTCACTCGTCCGTTCGCACAGGCAGTCAGTCACTCGCCCGCTCGCACAGGCAGTCAGTCACTCGCCCGCTCGCACAGGCAGGCAGTCACTCGCCCGCTCGCACGGGCAGTCAGTCACTCGCCCACTCGCAAATGCAGGCAGTCATTCGCCCGCTCGCACAGGCAGTCAGTCACTCGCCCGCTCGCACAGGCAGTCAGTCACTCGCCCGCTCGCACAGGCAGTCAGTCACTCGCCCACTCGCAAATGCAGTCAGTCACTCGCCCACTCGCAAATGCAGGCAGTCACTCGCCCGCTCGCACGGGCAGTCAGTCACTCGCCCGTTCGCAAATGCAGGCAGTCACTCGTCCGTTCGCACAGACAGTCAGTCACTCGTCCGTTCGCAAATGCAGTCAGTCACTCGCCCGCTCGCACGGGCAGTCAGTCACTCGCCCACTCGCAAATGCAGTCAGTCACTCGCCCGTTCGCACGGGCAGTCAGTCACTCGCCCACTCGCAAATGCAGTCAGTCACTCGTCCGTTCGCACAGACAGTCAGTCACTCGCCCGCTCGCACAGGCAGTCAGTCACTCGCCCGTTCGCACGGGCAGTCAGTCACTCGCCCGTTCGCACGGGCAGTCAGTCACTCGCCCGTTCGCAAATGCAGGCAGTCACTCGTCCGTTCGCACAGACAGTCAGTCACTCGTCCGTTCGCACAGACAGTCAGTCACTCGCCCGCTCGCAAATGCAGTCAGTCACTCGCCCGCTCGCCCGGGCAGTCAGTCACTCGCCCACTCGTAAATGCAGTCAGTCACTCGCCCGCTCGCACGGGCAGTCAGTCACTCGCCCACTCGCAAATGCAGTCAGTCACTCGTCCGTTCGCACAGACAGTCAGTCACTCGCCCGCTCGCAAATGCAGTCAGTCACTCGCCCGCTCGCACGGGCAGTCAGTCACTCGCCCACTCGCAAATGCAGTCAGTCACTCGCCCGTTCGCAAATGCAGGCAGTCACTCGCCCGCTCGCACGGGCAGTCAGTCACTCGCCCGCTCGCACAGGCAGTCACTCGCCCGTTCGCACAGGCAGTCAGTCACTCGCCCGCTCGCACAGGCAGTCAGTCACTCGCCCGCTCGCACAGGCAGTCAGTCACTCGCCCACTCGCAAATGCAGTCAGTCACTCGCCCACTCGCAAATGCAGGCAGTCACTCGTCCGTTCGCACAGTCAGTCACTCGTCCGTTCGCACAGACAGTCAGTCACTCGCCCGTTCGCACAGACAGTCAGTCACTCGCCCGCTCGCAAATGCAGTCAGTCACTCGCCCGTTCGCACGGGCAGTCGGTAACTCGCCCCCTCGCACAGGCAGTCAGTCACTCGCCCACTCGCACAGGCAGGCAGTCACTTGTCCGTTCGCACAGGTAATCAGTCACTCGCCCGTTCGCACAGGCAGTCGGTCACTCGCCCGCTCGCACGGGCAGTCAGTCACTCGCCCGCTCGCACGGGCAGTCAGTCACTCGCCCACTCGCAAATGCAGGCAGTCACTCGCCCGCTCGCACAGGCAGTCAGTCACTCGCCCACTCGCAAATGCAGGCAGTCATTCGCCCGCTCGCACAGGCAGTCAGTCACTCGCCCGCTCGCACAGGCAGTCAGTCACTCGCCCACTCGCAAATGCAGTCAGTCACTCGCCCACTCGCAAATGCAGGCAGTCACTCGCCCGCTCGCACAGGCAGTCAGTCACTCGCCCGCTCGCACAGGCAGCCAGTCACTCGCCCGTTCGCACGGGCAGTCAGTCACTCGCCCGTTCGCAAATGCAGGCAGTCACTCGTCCGTTCGCACAGACAGTCAGTCACTCGTCCGTTCGCACAGACAGTCAGTCACTCGCCCGCTCGCAAATGCAGTCAGTCACTCGCCCGCTCGCACGGGCAGTCAGTCACTCGCCCGCTCGCACAGGCAGTCAGTCACTCGCCCGCTCGCACAGGCAGTCAGTCACTCGCCCGCTCGCAAATGCAGGCAGTCACTCGTCCGTTCGCACAGACAGTCAGTCACTCGCCCGCTCGCACAGGCAGTCAGTCACTCGCCCACTCGCAAATGCAGTCAGTCACTCGCCCACTCGCACGGGCAGTCAGTCACTCGCCCGCTCGCACAGGCAGTCAGTCACTCGCCCGCTCGCACAGTCAGTCACTCGCCCGCTCGCACAGTCAGTCACTCGCCCGCTCGCACAGGCAGTCAGTCACTCGCCCACTCGCAAATGCAGTCAGTCACTCGCCCACTCGCAAATGCAGGCAGTCACTCGTCCGTTCGCACAGTCAGTCACTCGTCCGTTCGCACAGACAGTCAGTCACTCGCCCGCTCGCACAGGCAGTCAGTCACTCGCCCGCTCGCACAGGTAGTCAGTCACTCGCCCGCTCGCACAGGCAGTCAGTCACTCGCCCGCTCGCACAGGCAGTCAGTCACTCGCCCATTCGCACGGGCAGTCAGTCACTCGCCTGTTCGCAAATGCAGGCAGTCACTCGTCCGTTCGCACAGGCAGTCAGTCACTCGCCCACTCGCAAATGCAGGCAGTCACTCGTCCGTTCGCACAGACAGTCAGTCACTCGTCCGTTCGCACAGACAGTCAGTCACTCGCCCGCTCGCAAATGCAGTCAGTCACTCGCCCGCTCGCCCGGGCAGTCAGTCACTCGCCCACTCGTAAATGCAGTCAGTCACTCGCCCGCTCGCACGGGCAGTCAGTCACTCGCCCACTCGCAAATGCAGTCAGTCACTCGTCCGTTCGCACAGACAGTCAGTCACTCGCTCGCTCGCAAATGCAGTCAGTCACTCGCCCGCTCGCACGGGCAGTCAGTCACTCGCCCACTCGCAAATGCAGTCAGTCACTCGCCCGTTCGCAAATGCAGGCAGTCACTCGCCCGCTCGCACGGGCAGTCAGTCACTCGCCCGCTCGCACAGGCAGTCACTCGCCCGTTCGCACAGGCAGTCAGTCACTCGCCCGCTCGCACAGGCAGTCAGTCACTCGCCCGCTCGCACAGGCAGTCAGTCACTCGCCCACTCGCAAATGCAGTCAGTCACTCGCCCACTCGCAAATGCAGGCAGTCACTCGTCCGTTCGCACAGTCAGTCACTCGTCCGTTCGCACAGACAGTCAGTCACTCGCCCGTTCGCACAGACAGTCAGTCACTCGCCCGCTCGCAAATGCAGTCAGTCACTCGCCCGTTCGCACGGGCAGTCGGTAACTCGCCCGCTCGCACAGGCAGTCAGTCACTCGCCCACTCGCACAGGCAGGCAGTCACTTGTCCGTTCGCACAGGTAATCAGTCACTCGCCCGTTCGCACAGGCAGTCGGTCACTCGCCCGCTCGCACGGGCAGTCAGTCACTCGCCCGCTCGCACGGGCAGTCAGTCACTCGCCCACTCGCAAATGCAGGCAGTCACTCGCCCGCTCGCACAGGCAGTCAGTCACTCGCCCACTCGCAACTGCAGGCAGTCATTCGCCCGCTCGCACAGGCAGTCAGTCACTCGCCCGCTCGCACAGGCAGTCAGTCACTCGCCCACTCGCAAATGCAGTCAGTCACTCGCCCACTCGCAAATGCAGGCAGTCACTCGCCCGCTCGCACAGGCAGTCAGTCACTCGCCCGCTCGCACAGGCAGCCAGTCACTCGCCCGTTCGCACGGGCAGTCAGTCACTCGCCCGTTCGCAAATGCAGGCAGTCACTCGTCCGTTCGCACAGACAGTCAGTCACTCGTCCGTTCGCACAGACAGTCAGTCACTCGCCCGCTCGCAAATGCAGTCAGTCACTCGCCCGCTCGCACGGGCAGTCAGTCACTCGCCCGCTCGCACAGGCAGTCAGTCACTCGCCCGCTCGCACAGGCAGTCAGTCACTCGCCCGCTCGCAAATGCAGGCAGTCACTCGTCCGTTCGCACAGACAGTCAGTCACTCGCCCGCTCGCACAGGCAGTCAGTCACTCGCCCACTCGCAAATGCAGTCAGTCACTCGCCCACTCGCACGGGCAGTCAGTCACTCGCCCGCTCGCACAGGCAGTCAGTCACTCGCCCGCTCGCACAGTCAGTCACTCGCCCGCTCGCACAGTCAGTCACTCGCCCGCTCGCACAGGCAGTCAGTCACTCGCCCACTCGCAAATGCAGTCAGTCACTCGCCCACTCGCAAATGCAGGCAGTCACTCGTCCGTTCGCACAGTCAGTCACTCGTCCGTTCGCACAGACAGTCAGTCACTCGCCCGCTCGCACAGGCAGTCAGTCACTCGCCCGCTCGCACAGGTAGTCAGTCACTCGCCCGCTCGCACAGGCAGTCAGTCACTCGCCCGCTCGCACAGGCAGTCAGTCACTCGCCCATTCGCACGGGCAGTCAGTCACTCGCCTGTTCGCAAATGCAGGCAGTCACTCGTCCGTTCGCACAGACAGTCAGTCACTCGCCCGCTCGCAAATGCAGTCAGTCACTCGCCCGTTCGCACGGGCAGTCGGTCACTCGCCCGCTCGCACAGGCAGTCAGTCACTCACCCGCTCGCACGGGCAGTCAGTCACTCGCCTGTTCGCAAATGCAGGCAGTCACTCGTCCGTTCGCACAGACAGTCAGTCACTCGCCCGCTCGCAAATGCAGTCAGTCACTCGCCCGTTCGCACGGGCAGTCGGTCACTCGCCCGCTCGCACAGGCAGTCAGTCACTCGCCCGCTCGCAAATGCAGTCGGTCACTCGCCCGTTCGCACGGGCAGTCGGTCACTCGCCCGCTCGTACAGGCAGTCAGTCACTCGCCCGCTCGTACAGGCAGTCAGTCACTCGTCCACTCGCACAGGCAGGCAGTCACTTGTCCGTTCGCACAGGCAATCAGTCACTCGCCCGTTCGCACAGGCAGTCGGTCACTCGCCCGCTCGCACGGGCAGTCAGTCACTCGCCCGCTCGCACGGGCAGTCAGTCACTCGCCCACTCGCAAATGCAGGCAGTCACTCGCCCGCTCGCACGGGCAGTCAGTCACTCGTCCACTCGCAAATGCAGGCAGTCACTCGCCCGCTCGCACAGGCAGTCAGTCACTCGGCCGCTCGCAAATGCAGGCAGTCACTCGTCGCTCGCACGGGCTGTCAGTCACTCACCCACTCGCAAATGCAGGCAGTCACTCGCCCGTTCGCACAGGAAGTCAGTCACTCACCCGTTCGCACAGGCAGTCACTAGCCCGTTCGCACATGCAGTCAGTCACTCGCCCGCTCGCACAGGCAGTCGGTCATTCGCCAGTTCGCACGGGCAGTCGGTCACTCGCCCGCTCGCACAGGCAGTCAGTCACTCGCCCACTCGCACAGGCAGTCAGTCACTCGCCCGTTCGCACAGGCAGGCAGTCACTCGCCCGCTCGCACAGGCAGTCAGTCACTCGCCCACTCGCAAATGCAGGCAGTCACTCGTCCGTTCGCACAGGCAGTCAGTCACTCGCCCGCTCGCACAGGCAGTCAGTCACTCGCCCACTCGCAAATGCAGGCAGTCACTCGTCCGTTCGCACAGTCAGTCACTCGCCCGCTCGCACGGGCAGTCAGTCACTCGCCCACTCGCAAATGCAGGCAGTCACTCGCCCGCTCGCACGGGCAGTCAGTCACTCGCCCACTCGCAAATGCAGGCAGTCATTCGCCCGCTCGCACTGGCAGTCAGTCACTCGCCCGCTCGCACAGGCAGTCAGTCACTCGCCCACTCGCAAATGCAGTCAGTCACTCGCCCACTCGCACAGGCAGTCAGTCACTCGCCCGCTCGCACAGGCAGTCAGTCACTCGCCCGCTCGCACAGGCAGTCAGTCACTCGCCCGTTCGCACGGGCAGTCAGTCACTCGCCCGTTCGCAAATGCAGGCAGTCACTCGTCCGTTCGCACAGACAGTCAGTCACTCGTCCGTTCGCACAGTCAGTCACTCGCCCGCTCGCAAATGCAGTCAGTCACTCGCCCGCTCGCACGGGCAGTCAGTCACTCGCCCGCTCGCACAGGCAGTCAGTCACTCGCCCGTTCGCACAGGCAGTCAGTCACTCGCCCGTTCGCACAGGCAGTCAGTCACTCGCCCGCTCGCAAATGCAGGCAGTCACTCGTCCGTTCGCACAGACAGTCAGTCACTCGCCTGCTCGCACAGGCAGTCAGTCACTCGCCCACTCGCAAATGCAGTCAGTCACTCGCCCACTCGCACGGGCAGTCAGTCACTCGCCCGCTCAGGCAGTCACTCGCCCGTTCGCACAGGCAGTCAGTCACTCGCCCGCTTGCACAGTCAGTCACTCGCCCGCTCGCACAGGCAGTCAGTCACTCGCCCACTCGCAAATGCAGTCAGTCACTCGCCCACTCGCACGGGCAGTCAGTCACTCGCCCGCTCAGGCAGTCACTCGCCCGTTCGCACAGGCAGTCAGTCACTCGCCCGCTTGCACAGTCAGTCACTCGCCCGCTCGCACAGTCAGTCACTCGCCCGCTCGCACGGGCAGTCAGTCACTCGCCCGCTCGCACGGGCAGTCAGTCACTCGCCCACTCGCAAATGCAGGCAGTCACTCGTCCGTTCGCACAGTCAGTCACTCGTCCGTTCGCACAGACAGTCAGTCACTCGCCCGCTCGCACAGGCAGTCAGTCACTCGCCCGCTCGCACAGGCAGTCAGTCACTCGCCCGTTCGCACGGGCAGTCAGTCACTCGCCCGTTCGCAAATGCAGGCAGTCACTCGTCCGTTCGCACAGACAGTCAGTCACTCGCCCGCTCGCAAATGCAGTCAGTCACTCGCCCGTTCGCACGGGCAGTCGGTCACTCGCCCGCTCGTACAGGGAGTCAGTCACTCGCCCGCTTGTACAGGCAGCCAGTCACTCGCCCACTCGCACAGGCAGGCAGTCACTTGTCCGTTCGCACAGGCAATCAGTCACTCGCCCGTTCGCACAGGCAGTCGGTCACTCGCCCACTCGCACAGGCAGTTAGTCACTCGCCCACTCGCAAATGCAGGCAGTCACTCGCCCGTTCGCACAGGCAGTCAGTCACTCGCCCGTTCGCACAGGCAGTCACTCGCCCGTTTGCACATGCAGTCAGTCACTCGCCCACTCGCAAATGCAGGCAGTCATTCGTCCGTTCGCACAGACAGTCAGTCACTCGCCCGCTCGCACAGGCAGTCGGTCATTCGCCAGTTCGCACGGGCAGTCGGTCACTCGCCCGCTCGCACAGGCAGTCAGTCACTCGCCCACTCGCACAGGCAGTCAGTCACTCGCCCGTTCGCACAATCAGTCACTTGTCCGTTCGCACAGGCAATCAATCACTCGCCCGTTCGCACAGGCAGTCAGTCACTCGCCCGCTCGCACAGGCAGTCAGTCACTCGCCCACTCGCAAATGCAGGCAGTCACTCGTCCGTTCGCACAGGCAGTCAGTCACTCGCCCGCTCGCACAGGCAGTCAGTCACTCGCCCACTCGCAAATGCAGGCAGTCACTCGTCCGTTCGCAGAGTCAGTCACTCGCCCGCTCGCACGGGCAGTCAGTCACTCGCCCACTCGCAAATGCAGGCAGTCACTCGCCCGCTCGCACGGGCAGTCAGTCACTCGCCCGCTCGCAAATGCAGGCAGTCATTCGCCCGCTCGCACAGGCAGTCGGTCACTCGCCCGCTCGCACAGGCAGTCAGTCACTCGCCCACTCGCAAATGCAGTCAGTCACTCGCCCACTCGCAAATGCAGGCAGTCACTCGCCCGCTCGCACAGGCAGTCAGTCACTCGCCCGCTCGCACAGGCAGTCAGTCACTCGCCCGTTCGCACGGGCAGTCAGTCACTCGCCCACTCGCAAATGCAGGCAGTCACTCGCCCGCTCGCACGGGCAGTCAGTCACTCGCCCGCTCGCAAATGCAGGCAGTCATTCGCCCGCTCGCACAGGCAGTCGGTCACTCGCCCGCTCGCACAGGCAGTCAGTCACTCGCCCACTCGCAAATGCAGTCAGTCACTCGCCCACTCGCAAATGCAGGCAGTCACTCGCCCGCTCGCACAGGCAGTCAGTCACTCGCCCGCTCGCACAGGCAGTCAGTCACTCGCCCGTTCGCACGGGCAGTCAGTCACTCGCCCGTTCGCAAATGCAGGCAGTCACTCGTCCGTTCGCACAGACAGTCAGTCACTCGTCCGTTCGCACAGACAGTCAGTCACTCGTCCGTTCGCACAGACAGTCAGTCACTCGCCCGCTCGCAAATGCAGTCAGTCACTCGCCCGCTCGCACGGGCAGTCAGTCACTCGCCCGCTCGCACAGGCAGTCAGTCACGCGCCCGCTCGCACAGGCAGTCAGGTCACTCGCCCGCTCGCAAATGCAGGCAGTCACTCGTCCGTTCGCACAGACAGTCAGTCACTCGCCCACTTCGCACGGGCAGTCAGTCACTCGCCCGCTCGCATAGGCAGTCACTCGCCCGCTCGCACAGGCAGTCAGTCACTCGCCCCCTCGCACAGGCAGTCAGTCACTCGCCCACTCGCAAATGCAGTCAGTCACTCGCCCACTCGCAAATGCAGGCAGTCACTCGTCCGTTCGCACAGTCAGTCACTCGTCCGTTCGCACAGACAGTCAGTCACTCGCCCGCTCGCACAGGCAGTCAGTCACTCGCCCGTTCGCACGGGCAGTCAGTCACTCGCCCGTTCGCAAATGCAGGCAGTCACTCATCCGTTCGCACAGACAGTCAGTCACTCGCCCGCTCGCAAATGCAGTCAGTCACTCGCCCGTTCGCACGGGCAGTCGGTCACTCGCCCGCTCGCACAGGCAGTCAGTCACTCGCCCGCTCGCAAATGCAGTCGGTCACTCGCCCGTTCGCACGGGCAGTCGGTCACTCGCCCGCTCGTACAGGCAGTCAGTCACTCGCCCGCTCGTACAGGCAGTCAGTCACTCGCCCGCTCGTACAGGCAGTCAGTCACTCGCCCGCTCGCACAGGCAGGCAGTCACTTGTCCGTTCGCACAGGCAATCAGTCACTCGCCCGTTCGCACAGGCAGTCGGTCACTCGCCCGCTCGCACGGGCAGTCAGTCACTCGCCCGCTCGCACGGGCAGTCAGTCACTCGCCCACTCGCAAATGCAGGCAGTCACTCGCCCGCTCGCACAGGCAGTCAGTCACTCGCCCGCTCGCAAATGCAGGCAGTCACTCGTCGCTCGCACGGGCTGTCAATCACTCACCCACTCGCAAATGCAGGCAGTCACTCGCCCGTTCGCACAGGCAGTCAGTCACTCGCCCGTTCGCACAGGCAGTCACTCGCCCGTTCGCACATGCAGTCAGTCACTCGCCCACTCGCAAATGCAGGCAGTCACTCGTCCGTTCGCACAGTCAGTCACTCGCTCCGCTCGCACAGGCAGTCGGTCATTCGCCAGTTCGCACAGGCAGTCGGTCACTCGCCCGCTCGCACCGGCAGTCAGTCACTCGCCCACTCGCACAGGCAGTCAGTCACTCGCCCCGTTCGCACAATCAGTCACTTGTCCGTTCGCACAGGCAATCAATCACTCGCCCGTTCGCACAGGCAGTCAGTCACTCGCCCGCTCGCACAGGCAGTCAGTCACTCGCCCGCTCGCAAATGCAGGCAGTCACTCGTCCGTTCGCACAGACAGTCAGTCACTCGCCCACTCGCAAATGCAGTCAGTCACTCGCCCACTCGCACGGGCAGTCAGTCACTCGCCCGCTCGCACAGGCAGTCACTCGCCCGTTCGCACAGGCAGTCAGTCACTCGCCCGCTTGCACAGTCAGTCACTCGCCCGCTTCGCACAGGCAGTCAGTCACTCGCCCCCCTCGCACAGACAGTCAGTCACTCGCCCACTCGCAAATGCAGTCAGTCACTCGCCCACTCGCAAATGCAGGCAGTCACTCGTCCGTTCACAACAGTCAGTCACTCGCCCGCTCGCACAGGCAGTCAGTCACTCGCCCGTTCGCACGGGCAGTCAGTCACTCGCCCGTTCGCAAATGCAGGCAGTCACTCATCCGTTCGCACAGACAGTCAGTCAGTCGCCCGCTCGCAAATGCAGTCAGTCACTCGCCCGTTCGCACGGGCAGTCGGTCACTCGCCCGCTCGCACAGGCAGTCAGTCACTCGCCCGCTCGCAAATGCAGTCGGTCACTCGCCCGTTCGCACGGGCAGTCCGGTCACTCGCCCGCTCGTACAGGCAGTCGGTCACTCGCCCCCGCTCGTACAGGCAGTCAGTCACTCGCCCGCTCGTACAGGCAGTCAGTCACTCGCCCGCTCACACAGGCAGGCAGTCACTTGTCCGTTCGCACAGGCAATCAGTCACTCGCCCGTTCGCACAGGCAGTCAGTCACTCGCCCACTCGCAAATGCAGGCAGTCACTCGCCCGCTCGCACAGGCAGTCAGTCACTCGCCCGCTCGCAAATGCAGGCAGTCACTCGTCGCTCGCACGGGCTGTCAGTCACTCACCCACTCGCAAATGCAGGCAGTCACTCGCCCGTTCGCACAGGCAGTCAGTCACTCGCCCGTTCGCACAGGCAGTCACTCGCCCGTTCGCACATGCAGTCAGTCACTCGCCCCACTCGCAAATGCAGGCAGTCACTCGTCCGTTCGCACAGACAGTCAGTCACTCGCCCGCTCGCACAGGCAGTCGGTCATTTCGCCAGTTCGCACGGGCAGTCGGTCACTCGCCCGCTCGCACAGGCAGTCAGTCACTCGCCCACTCGCACAGGCAGTCAGTCACTCGCCCGTTCGCACAATCAGTCACTTGTCCGTTCGCACAGGCAATCAATCACTCGCCCGTTCGCACAGGCAGTCAGTCACTCGCCCGCTCGCACAGCAGTCAGTCACTCGCCCACTCGCAAATGCAGGCAGTCACTCGTCCGTTCGCACAGACAGTCAGTCACTCGCCCGCTCGCACAGGCAGTCAGTCACTCGCACCGCTCGCAAATGCAGTCGGTCACTCGCCCGTTCGCACGGGCAGTCGGTCACCTCGCCCGCTCGCAAATGCAGTCAGTCACTCGCCCGTTCGCACGGGCAGTCGGTCACTCCCCCGCTCGCACAGGCAGTTAGTCACTCGCCCGCTCGCAAATGCAGTCGGTCACTCGCCCGTTCGCACGGGCAGTCGGTCACTCGCCCGCTCGCACGGGCAGTCAGTCACTCGCCCACTCGCAAATGCAGGCAGTCACTCGCCCGCTCGCACAGGCAGTCAGTCACTCGCCCGCTCGCAAATGCAGGCAGTCACTCGTCGCTCGCACGGGCTGTCAGTCACTCACCCACTCGCAAATGCAGGCAGTCACTCGCCCGTTCGCACAGGCAGTCAGTCACTCGCCCGTTCGCACAGGCAGTCACTCGCCCGTTCGCACATGCAGTCAGTCACTCGCCCACTCGCAAATGCAGGCAGTCACTCGTCCGTTCGCACAGACAGTCAGTCACTCGCCCGCTCGCACAGGCAGTCGGTCATTCGCCAGTTCGCACGGCAGTCGGTCACTCGCCCACTCGCAGAGGCAGTCAGTCACTCGCCCATTCGCACAATCAGTCACTTGTCCGTTCGCACAGGCAATCAATCACTCGCCCGTTCGCACAGGCAGTCAGTCACTCGCCCGCTCGCACAGGCAGTCAGTCACTCGCCTGCTCGCAAATGCAGGCAGTCACTCGTCCGTTCGCACAGACAGTCAAGTCACTCGCCCACTCGCAAATGCAGTCAGTCACTCGCCCACCTCGCACGGGCAGTCAGTCACTCGCCCGCTCGCACAGGCAGTCACTCGCCCGTTCGCACAGGCAGTCAGTCACTCGCCCGCTTGCACAGTCAGTCACTCGCCCGCTTCGCACAGGCAGTCAGTCACTCGCCCGCTCGCACAGGCAGTCAGTCACTCGCCCGTTCGCACAGGCAATCAGTCACTCGCCCGTTCGCATAGGCAGTCAGTCACTCGCCCGTTCGCACAGGCAGCCTCTCGCCCGTTCGCACAGGCAGTCGGTCACTCGCCCGCTCGCAAATGCAGTCAGTCACTCGCCCGTTCGCACGGGCAGTCGGTCACTCGCCCGCTCGCACAGGCAGTCAGTCACTCGCCCGCTCGCAAATGCAGTCGGTCACTCGCCCGTTCGCACGGGCAGTCGGTCACTCGCCCGCTCGCACAGGCAGTCAGTCACTCGCCCGCTCGCACAGGCAGTCAGTCACTCGCCCGTTCGCACAGGCAGTCAGTCACTCGCCCGTTCGCACAGGCAATCAGTCACTCGCCCATTCGCATAGGCAGTCAGTCACTCGCCCGTTCGCACAGGCAGCCTCTCGCCCGGTCGCACAGGCAGCCACTCGCCCGTTCGCACAGGCAGTCATATGCACGCGGACAGTTGTAGTGTTTCTGGCTTACTCTGTCCCGCAGTTTTTCAGAATTCGGACCCTCTCCACCACATCCCCGAGGTACAGAGCGTTCTGATAGTGTCCACTCATGTCCTTCCGGATCTCGGCTAGAGAGAGAAAGGGGGTAAGATTCAGAGAGGGAGAGACATGGACACCGAACTGGCAGGGATAGAGAGAGAGAGAGAGAGGAGGGGGGGTATTCAGAGCGGGAGAGGGGGACAGTCAGAGAGGGAGGGGGGGGGGGGTCAGAGAGACAGAGAGAGAGAGAGAAAGAGAGGGGTGTCAGAGAGAAGGGGTGTCAGAGAGAGAGAGAGGAGAAGGGGTGTCAGAGAGAGGAGGAGGTATTCAGAGCATGAGAGGGGGACAGTCAGAGAGGGAGGGGGGATGAGAGAGAGAAAGAGGGGGGAGGGTCAGGGAGAGAGAGAAAGAGGGGGGGAGGGTCAGGGAGAGAGAGAGAGGGGGGGTCAGGGAGAGAGGGGGGGGGGGAGGGTCAGGGAGAGAAGGGAGGGTCAGAGAGGGCGGGGGGGGTCAGAGAGGGGGGGGGGGTCAGGAGAGGGGGGGGGGTCAGAGAGGGGGGGGGGTCAGAGAACGGGGCGGGGGTCAGAGAACGGGGGGCGGGGGGTCAGAGAACGGGGCGGGGTCAGAGAACGGGGCGGGGTCAGAGAACGGGGCGGGGGTCAGAGAACGGGGCGGGGGTCAGAGAACGGGGCGGGGGTCAGAGAACGGGGCGGGGGTCAGAGAACCGGGGCGGGGGTCAGAGAACGGGGCGGGGTCAGAGAACGGGGCGGGGGTCAGAGAACGGGGCGGGGGTCAGAGAACGGGGCGGGGGGTCAGAGACGGGGCGGGGGTCAGAGAACGGGGCGGGGGTCAGAGAACGGGGGGCGGGGGTCAGAGAACGGGGCGGGGGTCAGAGAACGGGGCGGGGGTCAGAGAACGGGGCGGGGGTCAGAGAACGGGGCGGGGGTCAGAGAACGGGGCGGGGGTCAGAGAACGGGGCGGGGGTCAGAGAACGGGGCGGGGGTCAGAGAACGGGGCGGGGTCAGAGAACGGGGCGGGGGTCAGAGAACGGGGCGGGGGTCAGAGAACGGGGCGGGGGTCAGAGAACGGGGCGGGGGTCAGAGAACGGGGCGGGGGTCAGAGAACGGGGCGGGGGTCAGAGAACGGGGCGGGGGTCAGAGAACGGGCGGGGGTCAGAGAACGGGGGCGGGGGTCAGAGAACGGGGGCGGGGGTCAGGAGAACGGGGGCGGGGGGTCAGAGAACGGGGGCGGGGGGTCAGAGAACGGGGCGGGGGTCAGAGAACGGGGCGGGGGTCAGAGAACGGGGCGGGGGTCAGAGAACGGGGGCGGGGGTCAGAGAACGGGGCGGGGGTCAGAGAACGGGGCGGGGGTCAGAGAACGGGGCGGGGTCAGAGAACGGGGCGGGGGTCAGAGAACGGGGCGGGGGTCAGAGAACGGGGCGGGGGTCAGAGAACGGGGCGGGGGTCAGAGAACGGGGCGGGGGTCAGAGAACGGGGCGGGGGTCAGAGAACGGGGCGGGGGTCAGAGAACGGGGCGGGGGTCAGAGAACGGGGCGGGGGTCAGAGAACGGGGCGGGGGTCAGAGAACGGGGCGGGGGTCAGAGAACGGGGCGGGGGTCAGAGAACGGGGCGGGGGTCAGAGAACGGGGCGGGGGTCAGAGAACGGGGCGGGGGTCAGAGAACGGGGCGGGGGTCAGAGAACGGGGCGGGGTCAGAGAACGGGGCGGGGGTCAGAGAACGGGGCGGGGGTC
>NW_027309348.1:30000-37500 GCF_047496885.1 Scyliorhinus torazame | reverse complement strand
CGGAAGGAAGCAACAACGACTGGCCGCCACGGGCGTGACCTCTCGCGCCCGAGAATCTGCTCTCGGCCAAGGCTTTCGGCGCTCGCACGACACTTGCAACCAGCCGGCGTGCGGCGCCTGACTTCAATCAGGTTTCTGGGAACGCCCCGACATGTGCCTCTGTGCAACCCGTTAACCGTGACACATGCGACTGCAACCCAAGGGAACCAGGCACGGGAACGCCGCCGCCCCGCGTCGCCCTGAAAACAGACTTGGGCACCCTGGCCTCCAGGTGTGCCCGAAAACAAGACAAGAGGTGCCCAGTCACAAAGGCTAAACCTCGACAGACATTTTATAATGTGTCTTCTACCATATATGTCTGTCTCTTCTTGAATTATTGTACAAGGATATATATATATATAATTGTGTCTTTGTTTTCTCGCCATTAAAACTTTGTAAGTGTTTCTCTCTCGCCACAGAAAAAACACTTTGTCTGTTTTTTTTACAAGTATGTTTCTCACACAAGAGTTCACAGAAACACATTGTTTGTATCAGAGTTACCGCCGGCTCGGACTCTGACCGATTTTTAGGCCGGCAAATGAGTTCGAAAAGTCCCGTCAAAATTGTTGCTAAAACCCCTTGAGGACTTCCGAGTGCTCATTGGTAAGGCCTTCGATTTGAAATCGGGACCGTACCTCAAAGTAGCACTTTCCTGGGTACTTTCAAAGTGCTACCGCTGCCAGAAAATGTTCTAAAAATCGTGTTCCCGAAAATCTCCGGGCACCCCGCCAACCCCTCGTGACGCCAAATGCAAATGGCAAATCGGCGGGAGGTCGCCCGGTAGTCCATCCGAGGAAGGCGCTCCAAATCCCCGCAAATCGACTTTTTCAAAACCTCATCGGCACTACGAGGGCAAGTGGTTAACCAGCTGTCCGAGACACTCGACCACAAATGCAAGTGGCAGCTCGGCGGGACCAATCCACTCCACCTTAGCGGGAACACCCCCACTGTGTCCCCGGTACCACGGCTGGACACGACCTCATACACTTCCGAGGGCAAGTGATTAACTAACGGTAGGGTGCACTTTTCATATATGCACGTGCCCCATCGGCGGGACCAATCCACTCCTCCGTTCCGCTCTCCTGCAACCTTGGCCCCGGTAAAGCGGCGGCACAGGACCTCATAGACCTCCTGGAAGTCGCCAGAGGCTAAGTCCGACTGGTTTATGACTTGCCACTGCCTGGACCTGCCCCCACAGGCTAAGTCCGACTGGTTTATGACTTGCCACTGTCTCCACCTCCCTCCACAGGCTAAGTCCGACTGGTTTATGACTTGCCACTGTCTCCACCAGCCTCCACAGCAGGCTAAGTCCGACTGGTTTATGATTTGCCACTGTCTCCACTGGTTCATGACTTGCCACTGCCTGGACCTGCCCCCACAGGCTAAGTCCGACTGGTTTATGACTATGCCACTGTCTCCACCTTCCCTCCACAGGCTAAGTGCGACTGGTTTATGACTTGCCACTGTCTCCACCAGCCTCCACAGGCTAAGTCCGACTGGTTTATGATTTGCCACTGTCTCCACTGGTTCATGACTTGCCACTGCCTGGACCTGCCTCCACAGGCTAAGTCCGACTGGTTTATGACTTGCCACTGTCTCCACCAGCCTCCACAGGACAAGTCCGACTGGTTTATGATTTGCCACTGTCTCCACTGGTTCATGACTTGCCACTGCCTGGAACTGCCTCCACAGGCTAAGTCCGACTGGTTTATGACTTGCCACTGTCTCCACCAGCCTCCACAGGCTAAGTCCGACTGGTTTATGATTTGCCACTGTCTCCACTGGTTCATGACTTGCCACTGCCTGGCCCTGCCTCCACAGGCTGAGTCCGACTGGTTTATGATTTGCCACTGGTTCATGACTTGCCACTGCCTGGACCTGCCTCCACAGGCTGAGTCCGACTGGTTTATGATTTCCCACTGGTTCATGACTTGCCACTGCCTGGACCTGCCTCCACAGGCTGAGTCCGACTGGTTTATGATTTGCCACTGGTTCATGACTTGCCACTGCCTGGCCCTGCCTCCACAGGCTGAGTCCGACTGGTTTATGATTTGCCACTGGTTCATGACTTGCCACTGCCTGGACCTGCCTCCACAGGCTGAGTCCGACTGGTTTATGATTTGCCACTGGTTCATGACTTGCCACTGCCTGGACCTGCCTCCACAGGCTTAAGTCCGACTGGTTTATGACTTGCCACTGTCCTCCACTGGTTCATGACTTGCCACTGCCTGGCCCTGCCTCCACAGGCTGAGTCCGACTGGTTTATGATTTCCCACTGGTTCATGACTTGCCACTGCCTGGACCTGCCTCCACAGGCTGAGTCCGACTGGTTTATGATTTCCCACTGGTTCATGACTTGCCACTGCCTGGACCTGCCTCCACAGGCTGAGTCCGACTGGTTTATGATTTGCCACTGGTTCATGACTTGCCACTGCCTGGCCCTGCCTCCACAGGCTGAGTCCGACTGGTTTATGATTTGCCACTGGTTCATGACTTGCCACTGCCTGGACCTGCCTCCACAGGCTGAGTCCGACTGGTTTATGATTTGCCACTGGTTCATGACTTGCCACTGCCTGGCCCTGCCTCCACAGGCTGAGTCCGACTGGTTTATGATTTGCCACTGGTTCATGACTTGCCACTGTCTCCACCAGCCTCCACAGGCTAAGTCCGACTGGTTTATGATTTGCCACTGTCTCCACCAGCCTCCACTGGTTCATGACTTGCCACCGACTCGGCCAGCCTCCCCAGGCGAAGCGCGGGCGTTTGGTGACAATTCCAAGGCAGACCAAGGCAAACACGGCCCCTTGCGCGGCGGGGAGCCGTGCCCGGCCTCGGCGGGGCGTCGGGCCGCCGTTTGGAGCGCCGGCCGAAAACCCGAAAAAAGGGCGAAAATCGGAAAGAATTCGCGCCCGATCGGGCCGAGCGGCCGGCGGGGCGGCAGCCCGGGTCGGTCTCCGCAGACCTGGAGGCTCGAGGGGACCTTTCCGACCAAAGTCCATTTCTCGATTTTCCACCTCCTACCAATCTGCAGGTACCCCGCCAACCCCTCGGGACGCCAAACGCAAATGGCAAATCGGCGGGAGGGCGCCCGGTAGTCCATCCGAGGAAGGCGCTCCAAGTCCCCGCAGATCGGCTTTTTCAAAACCTCATCGGCACTACCGAGGGCAAGTGGTTAACCAGCTGTCCGAGACACTCGACCACAAATGCAAGTGGCAGCTCGGCGGGACCAATCCGCTCCCTTTAGCGGGAACACCCCCACTGTGTCCCCGGTACCACGGCTGGACACGACCTCATACACTTCCGAGGGCAAGTGATTAACTAACGGTAGGGTGCACTTTTCATATATGCACGTGCCCCATCGGCGGGACCAATCCACTCCTCCGTTCCGCTCTCCTGCAACCTTGGCCCCGGTAAAGCGGCGGCACAGGACCTCATAGACCTCCTGGAAGTCGCCAGAGGCTAAGTCCGACTGGTTTATGACTTGCCACTGCCTGGCCCTGCCTCCACAGGCTAAGTCCGACTGGTTTATGATTTGCCACTGGTTCATGACTTGCCACTGCCTGGCCCTGCCTCCACAGGCTGAGTCCGACTGGTTTATGACTTGCCACTGCCTGGACCTGCCTCCACAGGCTAAGTCCGACTGGTTTATGACTTGCCGCTGCCTGGACCAGCCTCCACAGGCTAAGTCCGACTGGTTTATGACTTGCCACAGTCTCCGCCAGACTCCACTGGTTCATGACTTGCCACCGCCTCGACCAGCCTCCCCAGGCTAAGTCCGAGCGTTGCGGTGGCCATGCCAGTGCCGACGAGGTCTGATCCGGTCCCTCGCGCTCCGGGGAGCCGTGCCCGGCCTCGGCGGGGCGTCGGGCCGCCGTTTGGAGCGCCGGCCGAAAACCCGAAAAAAGGGCGAAAATCGGAAGAAATTCGCGCCCGATCGGGCCGAGCGGCCGGCGGGGCGGCAGCCCGGGTCGGTCTCCGCAGACCTGGAGGCTCGAGGGGACCTTTCCGACCAAAGTCCATTTCTCGATTTTCCACCTCCTACCAATCTGCAGGTACCCCGCCAACCCCTCGTGACGCCAAACGCAAGTGGCAGACCAGCGGGACGGACCACCGGTAGTCATGCCGGGAATGAGGTCTCGGCGTCGGCATAAGGTGGGTGGATCGGACCCCATCCGGCCTACGGTTCTTTTTCAAAACGGCGCCCCCGGCCCCCGCCGGCGGCGGCCTTGGCGGCCGGGTGGGCGCCCCTCCTCGAATCGCCACCCTGCCCCGGGGTGAGCCGCTTCGCCGCCGCCCGGCGCCGTCAACAACCTTGTCCTGGTTTATGACTTGTCACCGCCGCTGGTTTATGACTTGTCACCGCCGCTGGTTTATGACTTGTCACCGCCGCTGGTTTATGACTTGTCAGCACCGGCGGACGGCCTCTCGCCGCCCTTTGGACGCCCCGGCGGCGGACCGTGACCCCCCACGGCTGGCCCGCGCGGGGCCCGCCACCCGCCCAAGGGGCGCCCCCTGCCGTTCGCCCACCTAACGCACGGCTGGAACAGCACCAAGCCCCGCAGCCGGCCAACGGCGGCACACACTGACCGCAGCCCACCGGAGGCACGTCGGGCCGTGGCCGTACCCCGCCCGACAGCGCCCCCTGCGGGCCACGGACCAGGCGGACGTTGGGACGAGACGATCCCCGGCCGAGGCGCTCTCTGAGCCCGCCAGGGACCGGTGCACCGCCGGCGGACGCTGCACCCGGTACACGAGCGCCCTCTGCCCGCCGGGGACCGGTGCACCGCCGGGGGAGTCTGCACCGGGCCCAGGAGCTCCCTCTGCCCGCCAGGAACCGGGGGGACCGCCGGCGGAGGCTGCACCGGGCCCAGCAGGTCACTCTGCCCGCCAGGGACCGGGGGGACCGCCGGCGGAGGCTGAGCCCGGCCCAGGAGCTCCCTCTGCCCGCCAGGAACCGGGGGGACCGCCGGCGGAGGCTGAACCCGGCCCAGGAGGTCACTCTGCCCGCCAGGGACCGGGGGGACCGCCGGCGGAGGCTGCACCGGGCCCACGAGCTCCCTCTGCCCGCCAGGGACCGGGGGGGACCGCCGCCGGAGGCTGCACCCGGCCCAGGAGCTCCCTCTGCCCGCCAGGGACCGGGGGGACCGCCGGCGGAGGCTGCACCCGGCCCAGGAGGTCCCTCTGCCCGCCAGGGACCGGGCGGACCGCCGGCGGAGGCTGCACCGGGCCCAGGAGCTCCCTCTGCCCGCCAGGGGCCGGGGGGACCGCCGCCGGAGGCTGCACCGGGCCCAGGAGCTCCCTCTGCCCGCCAGGGGCCGGGGGGACCGCCGCCGGAGGCTGCACCCGGCCCAGGAGCTCCCTCTGCCCGCCAGGGACCGGGGGGACCGCCGGCGGAGGCTGCACCGGGCCCAGGAGCTCCCTCTGCCCGCCAGTGACCGGGGGGACCGCCGCCGGAGGCTGCACCCGGCCCAGTAGCTCCCTCTGCCCGCCAGGGACCGGGGGGTCCTCCGGCGGAGGCTGCACCCGGCCCAGGAGGTCCCTCTGCCCGCCAGGGACCGGGGGGACCGCCGGCGGAGGCGGCACCGGGCCCAGGAGCTCCCTCTGCCCGCCAGGGACCGGGGGGACCGCCGCCGGAGGCTGCACCCGGCCCAGGAGCTCCCTCTGCCCGCCAGGGACCGGGGGGTCCGCCGGCGGAGGCTGCACCCGGCCCAGGAGGTCCCTCTGCCCGCCAGGGACAGGGTGTAACGCCGGCGGAGGCTGCCTCCGGCCCAGGAGGTCCGTCTGCCCGCCAGGGACCGGGGGGACCGCCGAGGAGTCTCTGCCCGTCCCAGATACTCCCTATCCCTACCCCTAACCGTATCCCTAACCCTATCGCCTAACCCTAACCCTATCCCTAACCCTTAACCCTAACCCTATCCCTAACTCTAACCCCATCGCCTAACCCTAACCCTATCCCTAACCCTATCCCTAACCCTAACCCTATCCCTAACCCTAACCCTATCCCTAACCCTAACCCTATCCCTAACGCTAACCCTAACCCTATCCCTAACCCTAACCCTAACCCTAACCCTATCCCTAACCCTAACCCTAACCCTATCCCTAACCCTATCGCCTAACCCTAACCCTATCCCTAACCCTATCGCCTAACCCTAACCCTAACCCTAACCCTATCCCTAACCCTAACCCTATCCCCTAACCCTAAACCTATCCCTAACCCTAACCCTAACCCTAGCTCTAACCCCATCGCCTAACCCTAACCCTATCCCTAACCCTAACCCTATCCCTAACCCTAACCCTAACCCTAACCCTAACCCTATCGCCTAACCCTATCCCTAACCCTAACCCTATCCCTAACCCTAACCCTAACCCTATCCCTAACCCTAACCCTATCCCTAACCCTAACCCTATCGCCTAACCCTAACCCTATCCCTAACCCTAACCCTATCGCCTAACCCTAACCCTATCCCTAACCCTAACCCTATCGCCTAACCCTAACCCTATCCCTAACCCTAACCCTATCCCTAACCCTAACCCTAACCCTATCCCTAACCCTAACCCTAACCCTATCCCTAACCCTAACCCTAACCCTATCCCTAACCCTATCGCCTAACCCTATCCCTAACCCTAACCCTATCCCTAACCCTATCGCCTAACCCTAAACCGAACCCCAACCGCAACCCCCAACACCAAAAGGCACCGGGCCGTAAGCCTGCACCCGCACCGGCAGTGCCCTAGCCCCCTCGGGGAAGAAGGGACTCCGTCTCCACACCGCACCCGCCCCAGCTGCGCTCTCTCCCCGCCACCGCCGAAGGCACACGATTTGAACCGCTCCTCCCGTCCGGGGAAGCACACTCGGCAGCACGCCAACCTCCTTCCCAACGGGACCAGGACCGAAGGGCACACAGACCCTCCACCACCCCACCAACGTGACCCCAAGCCCGGGCACCCCCTTCAAATTCGCCCGCTGGGACGTGTATTAAGCCCGGCAACAGTTATTCAAGCAAAACCGCAGCCGCAAGTTGAAGTGACAACTCATTAACCAAAACAATATTGGGCAAGTCATAAACCACTTTCCACTCTGGACAAGTCATAAACCAGTTTCCTCTCTGGACAAGTCATAAACCAGTTGGACAAGTCATAAACCACTTTCCTCTTTGGACAAGTCATAAACCAGTTTCCTCTCTGGACAAGTCATAAACCACTTTCCACTCTGGACAAGTCATAAACCAGTTTCCTCTCTGGACAAGTCATAAACCAGTTGGACAAGTCATAAACCACTTTCCTCTTTGGACAAGTCATAAACCAGTTTCCTCTCTGGACAAGTCATAAACCAGTTGGACAAGTCATAAACCAGTTTCCACTCTGGACAAGTCATAAACCAGTTGGACAAGTCATAAACCACTTTCCTCTTTGGACAAGTCATAAACCAGTTTCCTCTCCGGACAAGTCATAAACCAGTTG
>NW_027309348.1:10000-17500 GCF_047496885.1 Scyliorhinus torazame | reverse complement strand
GTATGTTTCTCACACAAGAGTTCACAGAAACACATTGTTTGTATCAGAGTTACCGCCGGCTCGGACTCTGACCGATTTTTAGGCCGGCAAATGAGTTCGAAAAGTCCGTCAAAATTGTTGCTAAAACCCCTTGAGGACTTCCGAGTGCTCATTGGTAAGGCCTTCGATTTGAAATCGGGACCGTACCTCAAAGTAGCACTTTCCTGGGTACTTTCAAAGTGCTACCGCTGCCAGAAAATGTTCTAAAAATCGTGTTCCCGAAAATCTCCGGGCACCCCGCCAACCCCTCGTGACGCCAAATGCAAATGGCAAATCGGCGGGAGGTCGCCCGGTAGTCCATCCGAGGAAGGCGCTCCAAATCCCCGCAAATCGACTTTTTCAAAACCTCATCGGCACTACCGAGGGCAAGTGGTTAACCAGCTGTCCGAGACACTCGACCACAAATGCAAGTGGCAGCTCGGCGGGACCAATCCACTCCACCTTAGCGGGAACACCCCCACTGTGTCCCCGGTACCACGGCTGGACACGACCTCATACACTTCCGAGGGCAAGTGATTAACTAACGGTAGGGTGCACTTTTCATATATGCACGTGCCCCATCGGCGGGACCAATCCACTCCTCCGTTCCGCTCTCCTGCAACCTTGGCCCCGGTAAAGCGGCGGCACAGGACCTCATAGACCTCCTGGAAGTCGCCAGAGGCTAAGTCCGACTGGTTTATGACTTGCCACTGCCTGGACCTGCCCCCACAGGCTAAGTCCGACTGGTTTATGACTTGCCACTGTCTCCACCTCCCTCCACAGGCTAAGTCCGACTGGTTTATGACTTGCCACTGTCTCCACCAGCCTCCACAGGCTAAGTCCGACTGGTTTATGATTTGCCACTGTCTCCACTGGTTCATGACTTGCCACTGCCTGGACCTGCCCCCACAGGCTAAGTCCGACTGGTTTATGACTTGCCACTGTCTCCACCTTCCCTCCACAGGCTAAGTGCGACTGGTTTATGACTTGCCACTGTCTCCACCAGCCTCCACAGGCTAAGTCCGACTGGTTTATGATTTGCCACTGTCTCCACTGGTTCATGACTTGCCACTGCCTGGACCTGCCTCCACAGGCTAAGTCCGACTGGTTTATGACTTGCCACTGTCTCCACCAGCCTCCACAGGACAAGTCCGACTGGTTTATGATTTGCCACTGTCTCCACTGGTTCATGACTTGCCACTGCCTGGAACTGCCTCCACAGGCTAAGTCCGACTGGTTTATGACTTGCCACTGTCTCCACCAGCCTCCACAGGCTAAGTCCGACTGGTTTATGATTTGCCACTGTCTCCACTGGTTCATGACTTGCCACTGCCTGGCCCTGCCTCCACAGGCTGAGTCCGACTGGTTTATGATTTGCCACTGGTTCATGACTTGCCACTGCCTGGACCTGCCTCCACAGGCTGAGTCCGACTGGTTTATGATTTCCCACTGGTTCATGACTTGCCACTGCCTGGACCTGCCTCCACAGGCTGAGTCCGACTGGTTTATGATTTGCCACTGGTTCATGACTTGCCACTGCCTGGCCCTGCCTCCACAGGCTGAGTCCGACTGGTTTATGATTTGCCACTGGTTCATGACTTGCCACTGCCTGGACCTGCCTCCACAGGCTGAGTCCGACTGGTTTATGATTTGCCACTGGTTCATGACTTGCCACTGCCTGGACCTGCCTCCACAGGCTTAAGTCCGACTGGTTTATGACTTGCCACTGTCTCCACTGGTTCATGACTTGCCACTGCCTGGCCCTGCCTCCACAGGCTGAGTCCGACTGGTTTATGATTTCCCACTGGTTCATGACTTGCCACTGCCTGGACCTGCCTCCACAGGCTGAGTCCGACTGGTTTATGATTTCCCACTGGTTCATGACTTGCCACTGCCTGGACCTGCCTCCACAGGCTGAGTCCGACTGGTTTATGATTTGCCACTGGTTCATGACTTGCCACTGCCTGGCCCTGCCTCCACAGGCTGAGTCCGACTGGTTTATGATTTGCCACTGGTTCATGACTTGCCACTGCCTGGACCTGCCTCCACAGGCTGAGTCCGACTGGTTTATGATTTGCCACTGGTTCATGACTTGCCACTGCCTGGCCCTGCCTCCACAGGCTGAGTCCGACTGGTTTATGATTTGCCACTGGTTCATGACTTGCCACTGTCTCCACCAGCCTCCACAGGCTAAGTCCGACTGGTTTATGATTTGCCACTGTCTCCACCAGCCTCCACTGGTTCATGACTTGCCACCGACTCGGCCAGCCTCCCCAGGCGAAGCGCGGGCGTTTGGTGACAATTCCAAGGCAGACCAAGGCAAACACGGCCCCTTGCGCGGCGGGGAGCCGTGCCCGGCCTCGGCGGGGCGTCGGGCCGCCGTTTGGAGCGCCGGCCGAAAACCCGAAAAAAGGGCGAAAATCGGAAAGAATTCGCGCCCGATCGGGCCGAGCGGCCGGCGGGGCGGCAGCCCGGGTCGGTCTCCGCAGACCTGGAGGCTCGAGGGGACCTTTCCGACCAAAGTCCATTTCTCGATTTTCCACCTCCTACCAATCTGCAGGTACCCCGCCAACCCCTCGGGACGCCAAACGCAAATGGCAAATCGGCGGGAGGGCGCCCGGTAGTCCATCCGAGGAAGGCGCTCCAAGTCCCCGCAGATCGGCTTTTTCAAAACCTCATCGGCACTACCGAGGGCAAGTGGTTAACCAGCTGTCCGAGACACTCGACCACAAATGCAAGTGGCAGCTCGGCGGGACCAATCCGCTCCCTTTAGCGGGAACACCCCCACTGTGTCCCCGGTACCACGGCTGGACACGACCTCATACACTTCCGAGGGCAAGTGATTAACTAACGGTAGGGTGCACTTTTCATATATGCACGTGCCCCATCGGCGGGACCAATCCACTCCTCCGTTCCGCTCTCCTGCAACCTTGGCCCCGGTAAAGCGGCGGCACAGGACCTCATAGACCTCCTGGAAGTCGCCAGAGGCTAAGTCCGACTGGTTTATGACTTGCCACTGCCTGGCCCTGCCTCCACAGGCTAAGTCCGACTGGTTTATGATTTGCCACTGGTTCATGACTTGCCACTGCCTGGCCCTGCCTCCACAGGCTGAGTCCGACTGGTTTATGACTTGCCACTGCCTGGACCTGCCTCCACAGGCTAAGTCCGACTGGTTTATGACTTGCCGCTGCCTGGACCAGCCTCCACAGGCTAAGTCCGACTGGTTTATGACTTGCCACAGTCTCCGCCAGACTCCACTGGTTCATGACTTGCCACCGCCTCGACCAGCCTCCCCAGGCTAAGTCCGAGCGTTGCGGTGGCCATGCCAGTGCCGACGAGGTCTGATCCGGTCCCTCGCGCTCCGGGGAGCCGTGCCCGGCCTCGGCGGGGCGTCGGGCCGCCGTTTGGAGCGCCGGCCGAAAACCCGAAAAAAGGGCGAAAATCGGAAGAAATTCGCGCCCGATCGGGCCGAGCGGCCGGCGGGGCGGCAGCCCGGGTCGGTCTCCGCAGACCTGGAGGCTCGAGGGGACCTTTCCGACCAAAGTCCATTTCTCGATTTTCCACCTCCTACCAATCTGCAGGTACCCCGCCAACCCCTCGTGACGCCAAACGCAAGTGGCAGACCAGCGGGACGGACCACCGGTAGTCATGCCGGGAATGAGGTCTCGGCGTCGGCATAAGGTGGGTGGATCGGACCCCATCCGGCCTACGGTTCTTTTTCAAAACGGCGCCCCCGGCCCCCGCCGGCGGCGGCCTTGGCGGCCGGGTGGGCGCCCCTCCTCGAATCGCCACCCTGCCCCGGGGTGAGCCGCTTCGCCGCCGCCCGGCGCCGTCAACAACCTTGTCCTGGTTTATGACTTGTCACCGCCGCTGGTTTATGACTTGTCACCGCCGCTGGTTTATGACTTGTCACCGCCGCTGGTTTATGACTTGTCAGCACCGGCGGACGGCCTCTCGCCGCCCTTTGGACGCCCCGGCGGCGGACCGTGACCCCCCACGGCTGGCCCGCGCGGGGCCCGCCACCCGCCCAAGGGGCGCCCCCTGCCGTTCGCCCACCTAACGCACGGCTGGAACAGCACCAAGCCCCGCAGCCGGCCAACGGCGGCACACACTGACCGCAGCCCACCGGAGGCACGTCGGGCCGTGGCCGTACCCCGCCCGACAGCGCCCCCTGCGGGCCACGGACCAGGCGGACGTTGGGACGAGACGATCCCCGGCCGAGGCGCTCTCTGAGCCCGCCAGGGACCGGTGCACCGCCGGCGGACGCTGCACCCGGTACACGAGCGCCCTCTGCCCGCCGGGGACCGGTGCACCGCCGGGGGAGTCTGCACCGGGCCCAGGAGCTCCCTCTGCCCGCCAGGAACCGGGGGGACCGCCGGCGGAGGCTGCACCGGGCCCAGCAGGTCACTCTGCCCGCCAGGGACCGGGGGGACCGCCGGCGGAGGCTGAGCCCGGCCCAGGAGCTCCCTCTGCCCGCCAGGAACCGGGGGGACCGCCGGCGGAGGCTGAACCCGGCCCAGGAGGTCACTCTGCCCGCCAGGGACCGGGGGGACCGCCGGCGGAGGCTGCACCGGGCCCACGAGCTCCCTCTGCCCGCCAGGGACCGGGGGGACCGCCGCCGGAGGCTGCACCCGGCCCAGGAGCTCCCTCTGCCCGCCAGGGACCGGGGGGACCGCCGGCGGAGGCTGCACCCGGCCCAGGAGGTCCCTCTGCCCGCCAGGGACCGGGCGGACCGCCGGCGGAGGCTGCACCGGGCCCAGGAGCTCCCTCTGCCCGCCAGGGGCCGGGGGGACCGCCGCCGGAGGCTGCACCGGGCCCAGGAGCTCCCTCTGCCCGCCAGGGGCCGGGGGGACCGCCGCCGGAGGCTGCACCCGGCCCAGGAGCTCCCTCTGCCCGCCAGGGACCGGGGGGACCGCCGGCGGAGGCTGCACCGGGCCCAGGAGCTCCCTCTGCCCGCCAGTGACCGGGGGGACCGCCGCCGGAGGCTGCACCCGGCCCAGTAGCTCCCTCTGCCCGCCAGGGACCGGGGGGTCCTCCGGCGGAGGCTGCACCCGGCCCAGGAGGTCCCTCTGCCCGCCAGGGACCGGGGGGACCGCCGGCGGAGGCGGCACCGGGCCCAGGAGCTCCCTCTGCCCGCCAGGGACCGGGGGGACCGCCGCCGGAGGCTGCACCCGGCCCAGGAGCTCCCTCTGCCCGCCAGGGACCGGGGGGTCCGCCGGCGGAGGCTGCACCCGGCCCAGGAGGTCCCTCTGCCCGCCAGGGACAGGGTGTAACGCCGGCGGAGGCTGCCTCCGGCCCAGGAGGTCCGTCTGCCCGCCAGGGACCGGGGGGACCGCCGAGGAGTCTCTGCCCGTCCCAGATACTCCCTATCCCTACCCCTAACCGTATCCCTAACCCTATCGCCTAACCCTAACCCTATCCCTAACCCTAACCCTAACCCTATCCCTAACTCTAACCCCATCGCCTAACCCTAACCCTATCCCTAACCCTATCCCTAACCCTAACCCTATCCCTAACCCTAACCCTATCCCTAACCCTAACCCTATCCCTAACGCTAACCCTAACCCTATCCCTAACCCTAACCCTAACCCTAACCCTATCCCTAACCCTAACCCTAACCCTATCCCTAACCCTATCGCCTAACCCTAACCCTATCCCTAACCCTATCGCCTAACCCTAACCCTAACCCTAACCCTATCCCTAACCCTAACCCTATCCCCTAACCCTAAACCTATCCCTAACCCTAACCCTAACCCTAGCTCTAACCCCATCGCCTAACCCTAACCCTATCCCTAACCCTAACCCTATCCCTAACCCTAACCCTAACCCTAACCCTAACCCTATCGCCTAACCCTATCCCTAACCCTAACCCTATCCCTAACCCTAACCCTAACCCTATCCCTAACCCTAACCCTATCCCTAACCCTAACCCTATCGCCTAACCCTAACCCTATCCCTAACCCTAACCCTATCGCCTAACCCTAACCCTATCCCTAACCCTAACCCTATCGCCTAACCCTAACCCTATCCCTAACCCTAACCCTATCCCTAACCCTAACCCTAACCCTATCCCTAACCCTAACCCTAACCCTATCCCTAACCCTAACCCTAACCCTATCCCTAACCCTATCGCCTAACCCTATCCCTAACCCTAACCCTATCCCTAACCCTATCGCCTAACCCTAAACCGAACCCCAACCGCAACCCCCAACACCAAAAGGCACCGGGCCGTAAGCCTGCACCCGCACCGGCAGTGCCCTAGCCCCCTCGGGGAAGAAGGGACTCCGTCTCCACACCGCACCCGCCCCAGCTGCGCTCTCTCCCCGCCACCGCCGAAGGCACACGATTTGAACCGCTCCTCCCGTCCGGGGAAGCACACTCGGCAGCACGCCAACCTCCTTCCCAACGGGACCAGGACCGAAGGGCACACAGACCCTCCACCACCCCACCAACGTGACCCCAAGCCCGGGCACCCCCTTCAAATTCGCCCGCTGGGACGTGTATTAAGCCCGGCAACAGTTATTCAAGCAAAACCGCAGCCGCAAGTTGAAGTGACAACTCATTAACCAAAACAATATTGGGCAAGTCATAAACCACTTTCCACTCTGGACAAGTCATAAACCAGTTTCCTCTCTGGACAAGTCATAAACCAGTTGGACAAGTCATAAACCACTTTCCTCTTTGGACAAGTCATAAACCAGTTTCCTCTCTGGACAAGTCATAAACCACTTTCCACTCTGGACAAGTCATAAACCAGTTTCCTCTCTGGACAAGTCATAAACCAGTTGGACAAGTCATAAACCACTTTCCTCTTTGGACAAGTCATAAACCAGTTTCCTCTCTGGACAAGTCATAAACCAGTTGGACAAGTCATAAACCAGTTTCCACTCTGGACAAGTCATAAACCAGTTGGACAAGTCATAAACCACTTTCCTCTTTGGACAAGTCATAAACCAGTTTCCTCTCCGGACAAGTCATAAACCAGTTGGACAAGTCATAAACCACTTTCCACTCTGGACAAGTCATAAACCAGTTTCCTCTCTGGCCAAGTCATAAACCAGTTGGACAAGTCATAAACCACTCTCCTCTCTGGACAAGTCATAAACCACTTTCTTCTCTGGACAAGTCATAAACCACTTTCCTCTTTGGACAAGTCATAAACCAGTTTCCTCTCTGGACAAGTCATAAACCAGTTGGACAAGTCATAAACCACTTTCCACTCTGGACAAGTCATAAACCAGTTGGACAAGTCATAAACCACTTTCCTCTTTGGACAAGTCATAAACCAGTTTCCTCTCTGGACAAGTCATAAACCAGTTGGACAAGTCATAAACCACTTTCCACTCTGGACAAGTCATAAACCAGTTTCCTCTCTGGACAAGTCATAAACCAGTTGGACAAGTCATAAACCACTCTCCTCTCTGGACAAGTCATAAACCACTTTCTTCTCTGGACAAGTCATAAACCACTTTCCTCTTTGGA
>NW_027309346.1:0-39366 GCF_047496885.1 Scyliorhinus torazame | reverse complement strand
CCTCTGACAGTGCGGCACTCCCTCAGTACTGACCCTCTGACAGTGCGGCACTCCCTCAGTACTGACCCTCTGACAGTGCGGCACTCCCTCAGCACTGACCCTCTGACAGTGCGGCACTCCCCTCAGTACTGACCCTCTGACAGTGCGGCGCTCCCCTCAGTACTGACCCCTCTGACAGTGCGGCACTCCCTCAGTACTGACCCTCTGACAGTGCGGCGCTCCCTCAGTACTGACCCTCTGACAGTGCGGCACTCCCCTCAAGTACTGACCCTCTGACAGTGCAGCACTCCCTCAGTACTGACCCTCTGACAGTGCGGCACTCCCTCAGTACTGACCCTCTGACAGTGCAGCACTCCCTCAGTACTGACCCTCTGACAGTGTGGCACTCCCTCAGTACTGACCCTCTGACAGTGCGGCACTCCCTCAGTACTGACCCTCTGACAGTGCGGCACTCCCTCAGTACTGACTCTCTGACAGTGCGGCACTCCCTCAGTACTGACCCTCTGACAGTGCAGCACTCCCTCAGTACTGACCCTCTGACAGTGCGGCACTCCCTCAGCACTGACCCTCTGACAGTGCGGCACTCCCTCAGTACTGACCCTCTGACAGTGCGGCACTCCCTCAGTACTGACTCTCTGACAGTGCGGCACTCCCCTCCAGTACTGACCCTCTGACAGTGCGGCACTCCCTCAGTACTGACTCTCTGACAGTGCGGCACTCCCTCAGTACTGACCCTCTGACAGTGCAGCACTCCCTCAAGTACTGACCCTCTGATAATGCGGCACTCCCTCAGTACTGACCCTCTGACAGTGCGGCACTCCCTCAGTACTGACCCCTCTGACAGTGCGGCACTCCCTCAGTACTGACTCTCTGACAGTGCGGCACTCCCTCAGTACTGACCCTCTGACAGTGCGGCTCTCCCCCAGTACTGACCCTCTGACAGTGCGGCACTCCCCTCAGTACTGACCCTCTGACAGTGCGGCACTCCCTCAGTACTGACCCTCTGACAGTGCGGCACTCCCACAGTACTGACCCTCTGACAGTGCGGCACCCCCCTCAGTACTGACCCTCTGACAGAGCAGCACTCCCTCAGTACTGACCCTCTGACAGTGCGGCACTCCCTCAGTACTGACCCTCCTGACAGTGCGGCATTCCCCACAGTACTGACCCTCTGACAGAGCAGCACCCCCTCAGTACTGACCCTCTGACAGAGCAGCACTCCCTCAGTACTGACCCCCTGACAGTGCGGCACCCCCTCAGTACTGACCCTCTGACAGTGCGGCGCTCCCCTCAGTACTGACCCCTCTGACAGTGCGGCACTCCCTCAGTACTGACTCTCTGACAGTGCGGCACTCCCTCAGTACTGACCCTCTGACAGTGCGGCACCCCCTCAGTACTGACTCTCTGACAGTGCAGCACTCCCTCAGTACTGACCCTCTGACAGTGCAGCACTCCCCTCAGTACTGACTCTCTGACAGTGCAGCACTCCCTCAGTAACTGACCCTCCGACACTGCGGCACTCCCTCAGTACTGACCCCCTGACAGTGCGGCACCCCCTCAGTACTGACCCTCTGACAGTGCGGCACCCCCCTCAATACTGACCCTCTGACAGTGCGGCACTCCCTCAGTACTGACTCTCTGACAGTGCAGCACTCCCTCAGTACTGACCCTCTGACAGTGCGGCACCCCCTCAGTACTGACTCTCTGACAGTGCAGCACTCCCTCAGTACTGACCCTCTGACAGTGCGGCGCTCCCTCAGTACTGACCCTCTGACAGTGCGGCGCTCCCTCAGTACTGACCCTTCTGACAGTGCGGCACTCCCTCAGTACTGACCCTCTGACAGTACGGCGCTCCCTCAGTATTGACCCTCAGACAGTGCGGCACTCCCTCAGTACTGACCCTCTGACAGTGCGGCGCCTCCCTCAGTACTGACCCTCTGACAGTGCGGCGCTCCCTCAGTACTGACCCCTCTGACAGTGCGGCACTCCCTCAGTACTGACCCTCTGACAGTGCGGCGCTCCCTCAGTACTGACCCTCTGGCAGTGTGGCACTCCCTCAGTACTGACCCTCTGACAGTGCGGCACTCCCTCAGTACTGACACTCTGACAGTGCGGCACTCCCTCAGTACTGACCCTCTGACAGTTCGGCGCTCCCTCAGTACTGACCCTCTGACAGTGCAGCACTCCCTCAGTACTGACACTCTGACAGTGCGGCACCCCCACAGTACTGACCCTCTGACAGTGCGGCGCTCCCTCAGTACTGACCCTCTGACAGTGCGGCACTCCCTCAGTACTGACCCCTCTGACAGAGCAGCACCCCCCTCAGTACTGACCCTCTGACAGAGCAGCACTCCCCTCAGTACTGACCCCCTGACAGTGCGGCACCCCCTCAGTACTGACCCTCTGACAGTGCGGCGCTCCCTCAGTACTGACCCTCTGACAGTGCGGCACTCCCTCAGTACTGACTCTCTGACAGTGCGGCACTCTCCCTCAGTACTGACCCTCTGACAGTGCGGCACCCCCTCAGTACTGACTCTCTGACAGTGCAGCACTCCCTCAGTACTGACCCTCTGACAGTGCAGCACTCCCTCAGTACTGACTCTCTGACAGTGCAGCACTCCCCTCAGTACTGACCCTCCGACACTGCGGCACTCCCTCAGTACTGACCCCCCTGACAGTGCGGCACCCCCTCAGTACTGACTCTCTGACAGTGCAGCACTCCCTCAGTACTGACCCTCTGACAGTGCGGCACCCCCCCTCAGTACTGACTCTCTGACAGTGCAGCACTCCCTCAGTACTGACCCTCTGACAGTGCGGCGCTCCCTCAGTACTGACCCTCTGACAGTGCGGCGCTCCCTCAGTACTGACCCTCTGACAGTGCGGCACTCCCTCAGTACTGACCCTCTGACAGTACGGCGCTCCCTCAGTATTGACCCTCAGACAGTGCGGCACTCCCTCAGTACTGACCCTCTGACAGTGCGGCGCTCCCTCAGTACTGACCCTCTGATAGTGCGGCGCTCCCTCAGTACTGACCCTCTGACAGTGCGGCACTCCCTCAGTACTGACCCTCTGACAGTGCGGCGCTCCCTCAGTACTGACCCTCTGGCAGTGTGGCACTCCCTCAGTACTGACCCTCTGACAGTGCGGCACTCCCTCAGTACTGACACTCTGACAGTGCGGCACTCCCTCAGTACTGACCCTCTGACAGTGCGGCGCTCCCTCAGTACTGACCCTCTGACAGTGCAGCACTCCCTCAGTACTGACACTCTGACAGTGCGGGCACCCCCTCAGTACTGACCCTCTGACAGTGCGGCGCTCCCTCAGTACTGACCCTCTGACAGTGCGGCACTCCCTCAGTACTGACCCTCTGACAGTGCGGCACTCCCTCAGTACTGACCCTCTGACAGTGCGGCACTCCCTCAGTACTGACCCTCTGACGCACTCCCTCAGTACTGACCCTCTGACAGTGCGGCACTCCCTCAGTACTGACCCTCTGACAGTGCGGCACTCCCTCAGTACTGACCCTCTCACAGTGCGGCACTCCCTCAGTACTGACCCTCTGACAGTGCGGCGCTCCCTCAGTACTGACCCTCTGACAGTGCGGCACTCCCTCAGTACTGACCCTCTGACAGTGCGGCGCTCCCTCAGTACTGACCCTCTGACAGTGCAGCACTCCCTCAGTACTGACACTCTGACAGTGCGGCACCCCCTCAGTACTGACCCTCTGACAGTGCGGCGCTCCCTCAGTACTGACCCTCTGACAGTGCGGCACTCCCTCAGCACTGACCCTCTGACAGTGCGGCGCTCCCTCAGTACTGACCCTCTGACAGTGCAGCACTCCCTCAGTACTGACACTCTGACAGTGCGGCACCCCCTCAGTACTGACCCTCTGACAGTGCGGCGCTCCCTCAGTACTGACCCTCTGACAGTGCGGCACTCCCTCAGTACTGACCCTCTGACAGTGCGGCACTCCCTCAGTACTGACCCTCTGACAGTGCGGCACTCCCTCAGTACTGACCCTCTGACAGTGCGGCACTCCCTCAGTACTGACCCTCTGACAGTGCGGCACTCCCTAAGTACTGACCCTCTCACAGTGCGGCACTCCCTCAGTACTGACCCTCTGACAGTGCGGCGCTCTCTCTGATGGAATTACCTTTCGGAAGACAAAAATTTCGTCATCCCAAACAGGGTTCAGCGAGTTCGCCAGCGTCTTGGTGCGGAACTTGCGTTTGGTATCGACCGGTAAGCCAAACATATCGATCTCAACGTACATCCCCACCTTCTTGTCCGATAGGAACTGCCCGGAGATTATCTAGAAGAACAAGACAATGAAATTTGGCAACTTGAATCGTTCTTCGCCTGAACCGCACGATCCACAAAAGAGGGCAGCACGAACAGTCATATCAGGGGCTGAATGGGCCTCCTCCTGTTCCTGTGTAACAGGCTCGAGGAGGGGGCTGAATGGGCGTCCTCCTGTTCCTGTGTAACAGGCTCGAGGAGGGGGCTGAATGGGCCTCCTCCTGTTCCTCTGTAACAGGCTCGAGGGGCTGAATGGGCCTCCTCCTGTTCCTGTGTAACAGGCTCGAGGAGGGGGCTGAATGGGCCTCCTCCTGTTCCTGTGTAAGAGGCTCGAGGAGGGGGCTGAATGGGACTCCTCCTGTTCCTGTGTAAGAGGCTCGAGGAGGGGGCTGAATGGGCCTCCTCCAGTTCCTGTGTAACAGGCTCGAGGAGGGGGCTGAATGGGCCTCCTCCTGTTCCTGTGTAAGAGGCTCGAGGAGGGGGCTGAATGGGCCTCCTCCTGTTCCTGTGTAACAGGCTCGAGGAGGGGGCTGAATGGGCCTCCTCCTGTTCCTGTGTAACAGGCTCGAGGAGGGGGGGCTGAATGGGCCTCCTCCTGTTCCCGTGTAACAGGCTCGAGGAGGGGGCTGAATGGGCCTCCTCCTGTTCCCGTGTAACAGGCTCGAGGAGGGGGCTGAATGGGCCTCCTCCTGTTCCTGTGTAACAGGCTCGAGGAGGGGGGGCTGAATGGGACTCCTCCTGTTCCTGTGTAAGAGGCTCGAGGAGGGGGCTGAATGGGCCTCCTCCTGTTCCCGTGTAACAGGCTCGAGGACGGGGCTGAATGGGCCTCCTCCTGTTCCTGTGTAAGAGGCTCGAGGAGGGGGCTGAATGGGCCTCCTCCTGTTCCTGTGTAAGAGGCTCGAGGAGGGGGCTGAATGGGCCTCCTCCTGTTCCTGTGTAACAGGCTCGAGGAGGGGGCTGAATGGGCCTCCTCCTGTTCCTGTGTAACAGGCTCGAGGAGGGGCTGAATGGGCCTCCTCCTGTTCCTGTGTAACAGGCTCGAGGAGGGGGGCTGAATGGGCCTCCTCCTGTTCCTGTGTAACAGGCTCGAGGAGGGGGCTGAATGGGCCTCCTCCTGTTCCTGTGTAACAGGCTCGAGGAGGGGGGGCTGAATGGGCCTCCTCCTGTTCCTGTGTAACAGGCTCGAGGAGGGGGCTGAATGGGCCTCCTCCTGTTCCTGTGTAACAGGCTCCAAGAGGGGGCTGAATGGGCCTCCTCCTGTTCCTCTGTAACAGGCTCGAGGGGCTGAATGGGCTTCCTCCTGTTCCTCTGTAACAGGCTGGAGGAGGAGGGGGCTGAATGGGCCTCCTCCTGTTCCTGTGTAACAGGCTCGAGGAGGGGGCTGAATGGGCCTCCTCCTGTTCCTCTGTAACAGGCTCGAGGGGCTGAATGGGCCTCCTCCTGTTCCTGTGTAACAGGCTCGAGGAGGGGGCTGAATGGGCCTCCTCCTGTTCCTGTGTAACAGGCTCGAGGAGGGGGCTGAATAGGGCCTCCTCCTGTTCCTGTGTAACAGGCTCGAGGAGGGGGCTGAATGGGCCTCCTCCTGTTCCTGTGTAACAGGCTCGAGGAGGGGGGGCTGAATGGGCCTCCTCCTGTTCCTGTGTAACAGGCTCGAGGAGGGGGCTGAATGGGTCTCCTCCTGTTCCTGTGTAACAGGCTGGAGGAGGAGGGGGCTGAATGGGCCTCCTCCTGTTCCTGTGTAACAGGCTCGAGGAGGGGGCTGAATGGGCCTCCTCCTGTTCCTGTGTAACAGGCTCGAGGGGCTGAATGGGCCTCCTCCTGTTCCTGTGTAACAGGCTCGAGGAGGGGGCTGAATGGGCCTCCTCCTGTTCCTGTGTAACAGGCTCGAGGGGCTGAATGGGCCTCCTCCTGTTCCTGTGTAACAGGCTCGAGGAGGGGGCTGAATGGGCCTCCTCCTGTTCCTGTGTAACAGGCTCGAGGAGGGGGCTGAATGGGCCTCCTCCTGTTCCTGTGTAACAGGCTCGAGGAGGGGGCTGAATGGGCCTCCTCCTGTTCCTGTGTAACAGGCTCGAGGGGGGCTGAAGGGGCCTCCTCCTGTTCCTGTGTAACAGGCTCGAGGAGGGGGCTGAATGGGCCTCCTCCTGTTCCTGTGTAAGAGGCTCGAGGAGGGGGCTGAATGGGCCTCCTCCTGTTCCTGTGTAACAGGCTCGAGGAGGGGGCTGAATGGGCCTCCTCCTGTTCCTGTGTAACAGGCTCGAGGTGGGGGCTGAATGGGCCTCCTCCTGTTCCTGTGTAACAGGCTCGAGGAGGGGGCTGAATGGGCCTCCTCCTGTTCCTGTGTAACAGGCTCGAGGGGCTGAATGGGCCTCCTCCTGTTCCTGTGTAACAGGCTCGAGGGGCTGAATGGGCCTCCTCCTGTTCGTGTCTGAGTTGGGATACGGTTCTCGCCTTGCAGACTCCTCACCCTGATGGAGACTGTGTTGGCCACAATCCCGTCCACAATGCTCTCAGTGAAGGGGTCGAAGTGTTTGTCAGTCCTCCTCATGAACTCCGGCTTAAGGATGTATCCACTGCGTCCATTGTACTCAAACATCCCCATGTTCAGCTGCATGGCAAGGTCTTCCGGGACATTGGGGAAGAGAGGGGGAGAGTTAGTGACATCCCCAAAGTATAACGGAGGCTACAGCCTGACCCCCTAGAGCAACACCACACAATAGTCAGTACTGAGGGAGTGCCGCACTGTCAGAGGGTCAGTACTGAGGGAGCGCCGCACTGTCAGAGGTTCAGTACTGAGGGAGTGCCGCACTGTCAGAGGGTCAGTACTGAGGGAGCGCCGCACTGTCAGAGGTTCAGTACTGAGGGAGTGCCGCACTGTCAGAGGGTCAGTACTGAGGGAGTGCTGCACTGTCAGAGGGTCAGTACTGAGGGAGTGCTGCACTGTCAGAGGGTCAGTACTGAGGGAGCGCCACACTGTCAGAGGGTCAGTACTGAGGGAGCGCCGCACTGTCAGAGGGTCAGTACTGAGGGAGTGCTGCACTGTCAGTGGGTCAGTACTGAGGGAGTGCCGCACTGTCAGTGGGTCAGTACTGAGGGAGTGCCGCACTGTCAGACGGTCAGTACTGAGGGAGTGCCGCACTGTCAGAGGGTCAATACTGAGGGAGTGCCGCACTGTCAGAAGGTCAGTACTGAGGGAGCGCTGCACTGTCAGAGGGTCAGTACTGAGGGAGTGTTGCATTGTCAGAGGGTCAGTCCTGAGGAAGAGCCGCACTGTCAGGGGGTGAGTACTGAGGGAGCGCCGCACTGTCAGAGGGTCAGTAATGAGGGAGTGCTGCACTGTCAGAGGGTCAGTACTGAGGGAGAGCCGCACTGTCAGGGGGTGAGTACTGAGGGAGCGCTGAACCGTCGGAGGATCAGTACGAATGCTGGGAAGCTAAACAACAGTTTGACACAGGCAAGAATCCACAAGCTGGTTCCTGAATGATCTCTCTCTTTCAAAGCGATTTACCAAAATATCTCTGTACAGTATTCCTGGAATGGCTGACTCTATGTAAAAGTGGATTTTGACTGGAGATGGGTTTTGCTTGAGTGGGGATAAAAGGTAGCAGTCAGGAGTTAGTGTTTCATCGTTCAGCATTGTTGAAGGAGTAATTGTAAGGCATTTTCGGGTGAGATTTTAAAGATATTTTAATACTGTGTTAGTAATAAAGGTTGTTTTAATACACCCGATCCATATTTTGCATGGAATAATTCATTCCTGGAGTGAGGATGTTAGCGGAATATTCGCGGTGGGTGTAGACTGGTCTCTCGTGTACCTGATCGGAAAGGTATTTCAGAGAGCCAGTAACAATCTTAGGGCTTCCTTTTCTCCTGCGGATCACTGATTCTGATACTTGTTGAGCTCTTTAGGAAGGAACCTGATTGGTCTCCCCATTGTGGTGAAGGTATGAATTTCAGATGTATTGTGTGAGGTGCATTTGGTGGGGTAAGGATTAAAAACCTGGGTTGCTGTGTTTGACTGCTGTAGTCACGTTTTATTAAGAATCCTGGTTTGAAAGGTTTTGGAAGCAGGGGTGCAATTAAGGCAGCGTAAAAAGCTCTGGCTGTGGGAATTTTGTTTTGATTGAGGGAATTCCCTGTGGAGTTCATTAGATTCCAGCTTAGACGATGTGGTTGCTGGGTGGAGCTAAGGCATCGGGCATTTCGTAGGAAGCAGTTCAGTCCTGATCTGGTGGAAGTGGTGCCCAGACGTCAAGAGGTTTTGCTCCCAAGACAGATCAAAGAGGCCACCGTTTTTTAATCAGCGCGGACTTGTCTGAGAACACATGGGAAAAGAAGCTGAGACGTAGCTTCTGGCGAGATACACCCAGAGTTTCTGCTTAGGTCTGACAGGAGTCAGATCTTATCTATAAACGAGTATCAAAAGATCCCTCTTTCTCAAAGAACATCAGATTTTCCAGTGTGCCATTGGCAGTTAATGTGGATTGAGAGCGGAGATGGACTTTGTTCTTGTTGTCTCAGTGGGAATAAAGGGCTGGTTTAGCTCAGTGGGCTAGACAGCTGGCTTGTGATGCAGAACAAGGCCAGCAGCGAGGGTTCAGTTCCCGTACCAGCTTACCCGAACAGGCGCCGGAATGTGGCGACTAGGGGCTTTTCACAGTAACTTCATCCTTGCGAAAATAAAAGATTATTATTATTAAAGATGGTAGTTAAGGGTGTTACATTCACCGTAATGATTAGCATTGTTTATGGGGCAATTGTGAAGCTATTTCCTGGTGCGATGTCGAAGGTATTTAATACTGCGTTCTTAATAAAGTTTGCTTTGATAAACAATATCCTAATTTATCCGGGAAATCATATCCGGAGCGAATGTATCCCTTCCTCACAGTCTTACGAAATTAAATTAAAATATTGGGGTTTCTGTCTCGTATCCTGGACGCTGCTAGGGTTAAGGGTCAGGATCGGGGGTCGGGGGGTCGCTCACTCACCCAGGGTTTGGAAGTTTAACGCCACCATCTGACAGCCGGTATTCCAGAAAACCTGGGGCATGTAATTGGAGGAATCGACTCGGGTCCCCTTTGGGTAGATGCGACTAAGCTGCTTTTTGTTGTATCTGGGATGATGTCCGTCAGGAAAGATACAAAAAAAACACCAACAACACCAAAACAACGAGACCCTCAAACCCAACCAGGCAGAGGCAGGGGAGTGGGGGCTGGGTCTGGTAGCTTCGTCCCGCGACCCCCCCCCCCCCCAAAGACAACGCCCCACTCCCATCACCGCCCAACCTTTCATCCGGGGGAACCGGCCTCTGATCAGCTCCGCTCGACGCTCCAATACAGTCCGAGCTTTTTACGTTGCCTTAATTGCATCCCTGCTTCCAAAACCTTTCAATACAGTGTTCTCCGTCTCCCCTCCCCCCACCAGCCCCTTTACCTCCATCACTCCCTTCCCCCTCTCTCCCTCTGTCTGTCCACCGCCAGCCTCCACCTCCGGATTTCCCCCTCCCCGACTCCTCCATCCCCTCCCGTCGCTGCAGTTCCCACACCGCAGTGCCCCCCCCCCCCCCCCCCCCCGCCCCCGGGTGGCCGGCTGACTCTGTGCCTCCCCTGCACAAATCCCCCCACATCCCCGGCCCTCACATCCCGCCCCGCCCTCCGCTTCTCGCCCACTCATACATCATCCCCCCCCCCCCCACCCCACCATTATTCCCCCTACCTCCAACACAGATCCCCCCCCCCACCGTCCCCTCATTCTCCCCCACGCATATCACCCCCACGCTAAACTCCCCCTCATGGAGGGGGGGTCAAACAACAAACCCCTGGGGATAAGGGGGGAGCGGGGAATCGAACCATTCAGGATACTCCACAAACTCGACCGGGGATTTAGTCAGCTGCTCCAGCCCCTTGGTCTCCACCATTGATGACATCTCGAAGTATTTGTTCCTCTCTGTCAGGAAAGAGGGAAGGAGAAAAGATTGGAGCGGAGGAGAAGGGAAAGAAAAAGAGAATGAGGCCTAGTCAAACAGGCTTGTGCACGAGGCACCGGATAACAAGGAGATTTAAGGGCACCGGCCTCCTCAATCAAAGCGACCCAGGGCTAACGCTGACACATGAGCCATTCAACAACCACCTGCATTTATCCGGCGCCTTTAACACACTGCACCAACCCCCAGGGGGCTTCAGGGAGGCATCAAACCGGGGCCACATTGGGAGGTATTAGGGTCAGGTGACAAAATTTCGTTCAGAGAGGCAGAGCGAGGTAGACAGAGCGAGGGAGAGGAGAGGGAGGGAGTGAGGCTGAGGGTGAAGGAGTGATAGAGGGAGAGAATGAGGGAGGCAGGCAGAAGGAGGGAGGGAGGGATGACAGAGTGCGGGGGGAGAACGATAGGCTGAGGGAGGGGATGAGGAAGGGTTGTAGGGGCTGGAGGAGGTTACAGAGATAGGGAGGGTTGTAGGGGCTGGAGGAGGTTACAGAGATAGGGAGGGTGGTAGGGACTGGAGGAGGTTACAGAGATAGGGAGGGTTGTAGGGACTGGAGGAGGTTACAGAGATAGGGAGGGTTGTAGGGACTGGAGGAGGTTACAGAGATAGGGAGGGTGGTAGGGACTGGAGGAGGTTACAGAGATAGGGAGGGTTGTAGGGACTGGAGGAGGTTACAGAGATAGGGAGGGTGGTAGGGACTGGAGGAGGTTACAGAGATAGGGAGGGTTGTAGGGACTGGAGGAGGTTACAGAGATAGGGAGGGTGGTAGGGACTGGAGGAGGTTACAGAGATAGGGAGGGTTGTAGGGACTGGAGGAGGTTACAGAGATAAGGAGGGTTGTAGGGGCTGGAGGAGGTTACAGAGATAGGGAGGGTTGTAGGGGCTAGAGGAGGTTACAGAGATAGGGAGGGTTGTAGGGGCTGGAGGAGGTTACAGAGATAGGGAGGGGTGTAGGGGGCTGGAGGAGGTTACAGAGATAGGGAGCGTTGTGGGGACTGGAGGAGGTTACAGAGATAGGGAGGGTTGTAGGGACTGGAGGAGGTTACAGAGATAGGGAGGTTTGTAGGGGCTGGAGGAGGTTACAGAGATAGGGTGGGTTGTCGGGGCTGGAGGAGGTTACAGAGATAGGGAGGGTTGTAGGGACTGGAGGAGGTTACAGAGATAGGGAGGGTTGTAGGGACTGGAGGAGGTTACAGAGATAGGGAGGGTTGTAGGGGCTGGAGGAGGTTACAGAGTTAGGGAGGGTTGTAGGGGCTGGAGGAGGTTACAGAGATAGGGAGGGTTGTAGGGGCTGGAGGAGGTTACAGAGATAGGGAGGGTTGTAGGGGCTGGAGGAGGTTACAGAGATAGGGAGGGTTGTAGGGGGTGGAGGAGGTTACAGAGATAAGGAACGTTGTAGGGGCTGGAGGAGGTTACAGAGATAGGGAGGGTGGTAGGGACTGGAGGAGGTTACAGAGATAGGGAGGGTTGTAGGGGCTGGAGGAGGTTACAGAGATAGGGAACGTTGTAGGGGCTGGAGGAGGTTACAGAGATAGGGAGGGTGGTAGGGACTGGAGGAGGTTACAGAGATAGGGAGGGTGGTAGGGACTGGAGGAGGTTACAGAGATAGGGAGGGGTGTAGGGGGCTGGAGGGGTTTACAGAGTTAGGGAGGGTTGTAGGGGCTAGAGGAGGTTACAGAGATAGGGAGGGTTGTAGGGGCTGGAGGAGGTTACAGAGATAGGGAGGGGTGTAGGGGGCTGGAGGAGGTTACAGAGATAGGGAGGGTTGTGGGGACTGGAGGAGGTTACAGAGATAGGGAGGGTTGTAGGGACTGGAGGAGGTCACAGAGATAGGGAGGGGTGTAGGGGCTGGAGGAGGTTACCGAGATAGGGTGGGTTGTCGGGGCTGGAGGAGGTTACAGAGATAGGGAGGGTTGTAGGGACTGGAGGAGGTTACAGAGATAGGGAGGGTTGTAGGGACTGGAGGAGGTTACAGAGATAGGGAGGGTTGTAGGGGCTGGAGGAGGTTACAGAGATAGGGAGGGTTGTAGGGGCTGGAGGAGGTTACAGAGATAGGGAGGGTTGTAGGGGCTGGAGGAGGTTACAGAGATAGGGAGGGTTGTCGGGGCTGGAGGAGGTTACAGAGATAGGGAGGGGTGTAGGGGCTGGGGGAGGTTACAGAGATAGGGAGGGTTGTAGGAACTGGAGGAGGTTACAGAGATAGGGAGGGCTGTAGGGGGTTGGAGGAGGTTACAGAGATAGGGAGGGGTGTAGGGGCTGGGGGAGGTTACAGAGATAGGGAGGGTTGTCGGGGCTGGAGGAGGTTACAGAGATAGGGAGGGGTGTAGGGGCTGGGGGAGGTTACAGAGATAGGGAGGGTTGTCGGGGCTGGAGGAGGTTACAGAGATAGGGAGGGTTGTAGGGGCTGGAGGAGGTTACAGAGATAGGGAGGGTTGTAGGAACTGGAGGAGGTTACAGAGATAGGGAGGGTTGTAGGGGGTTGGAGGAGGTTACAGAGATAGGGAGGGCTGTAGGGGGTTGGAGGAGGTTACAGAGATAGGGAGGGTTGTAGGGGCTGGAGGAGGTTACAGAGATAGGGAGGGTTGTAGGAACTGGAGGAGGTTACAGAGATAGGGAGGGTTGTAGGGGGTTGGAGGAGGTTACAGAGATAGGGAGGGCTGTAGGGGGCTGGAGGAGGTTACAGAGATAGGGAGGGTTGTTGGGGCTGGAGGGGGTTACAGAGATAGGGAGGGTTGTAGGAACTGGAGGAGGTTACAGAGATAGGGAGGTTTGTAGGGACTGGAGGAGGTTACAGAAATAGTGAGGGTTGTAGGGACTGGAGGAGGTTACAGAGATAGGGAGGGTTGTAGGGGCTGGAGGAGGTTACAGAGATAGGGAGGGTTGTCGGGACTGGAGGAGGTTACAGAGATAGGGAGGGTTGTCGGGACTGGAGGAGGTTACAGAGATAGGGAGGGGTGTAGGGACTGGAGGTGGTTACAGAGATAGGGAGGGTTGTAGGGGCTGGAGGAGGTTACAGAGATAGGGAGGGGTGTAGGGACTGGAGGTGGTTACAGAGATAGGGAGGGTTGTAGGGGCTGGAGGAGGTTACAGAGATAGGGAGGGCTGTAGGGACTGGAGGGGGTTACAGAGATAGGGAGGGTTGTAGGGTCTGGAGGAGGTTACAGAGATAGGGAGGGTTGTAGGGGCTGGAGGAGGTTACAGAGATAGGGAGGGTTGTAGGGGCTGGAGGTGGTTACAGAGATAGGGAGGGTTGTAGGGACCGGAGGGGGTTACGGAGATAGGGAGGGTTGTAGGGGCTGGAGGGGGTTACGGAGATAGGGAGGGTTGTAGGGGCTGGAGGAGGTTACAGAGATAGGGAGGGGTGTAGGGACTGGAGGTGGTTACAGAGATAGGGAGGGTTGTAGGGGCTGGAGGAGGTTACAGAGATAGGGAGGGTTGTAGGGACTGGAGGGGGTTACAGAGATAGGGAGGGTTGTAGGGGCTGGAGGAGGTTACAGAGATAGGGAGGGTTGTAGGGGCTGGAGGAGGTTACAGAGATAGGGAGGGTTGTAGGGGCTGGAGGTGGTTACAGAGATAGGGAGGGTTGTAGGGGCTGGAGGAGGTTACAGAGATAGGGAGGGTTGTAGGAACTGGAGGAGGTTACAGAGATAGGGAGGGTTGTAGGGGGTTGGAGGAGGTTACAGAGATAGGGAGGGCTGTAGGGGGTTGGAGGAGGTTACAGAGATAGGGAGGGTTGTAGGGGCTGGAGGAGGTTACAGAGATAGGGAGGGTTGTAGGAACTGGAGGAGGTTACAGAGATAGGGAGGGTTGTAGGGGGTTGGAGGAGGTTACAGAGATAGGGAGGGCTGTAGGGGGCTGGAGGAGGTTACAGAGATAGGGAGGGTTGTTGGGGCTGGAGGGGGTTACAGAGATAGGGAGGGTTGTAGGAACTGGAGGAGGTTACAGAGATAGGGAGGTTTGTAGGGACTGGAGGAGGTTACAGAGATAGTGAGGGTTGTAGGGACTGGAGGAGGTTACAGAGATAGGGAGGGTTGTAGGGGCTGGAGGAGGTTACAGAGATAGGGAGGGTTGTCGGGACTGGAGGAGGTTACAGAGATAGGGAGGGTTGTCGGGACTGGAGGAGGTTACAGAGATAGGGAGGGGTGTAGGGACTGGAGGTGGTTACAGAGATAGGGAGGGTTGTAGGGGCTGGAGGAGGTTACAGAGATAGGGAGGGGTGTAGGGACTGGAGGTGGTTACAGAGATAGGGAGGGTTATAGGGGCTGGAGGAGGTTACAGAGATAGGGAGGGTTGTAGGGACTGGAGGGGGTTACAGAGATAGGGAGGGTTGTAGGGGCTGGAGGAGGTTACAGAGATAGGGAGGGTTGTAGGGGCTGGAGGAGGTTACAGAGATAGGGAGGGTTGTAGGGGCTGGAGGTGGTTACAGAGATAGGGAGGGTTGTAGGGACCGGAGGGGGTTACGGAGATAGGGAGGGTTGTAGGGGCTGGAGGGGGTTACGGAGATAGGGAGGGTTGTAGGGGCTGGAGGAGGTTACAGAGATAGGGAGGGGTGTAGGGACTGGAGGTGGTTACAGAGATAGGGAGGGTTGTAGGGGCTGGAGGAGGTTACAGAGATAGGGAGGGTTGTAGGGACTGGAGGGGGTTACAGAGATAGGGAGGGTTGTAGGGGCTGGAGGAGGTTACAGAGATAGGGAGGGTTGTAGGGGCTGGAGGAGGTTACAGAGATAGGGAGGGTTGTAGGGGCTGGAGGGGGTTACGGAGATAGGGAGGGTTGTAGGGGCAGGAGGAGGTTACAGAGATAGGGAGGGTTGTAGGGGCTGGAGGAGGTTACAGAGATAGGGAGGGTTGTAGGGGCTGGAGGAGGTTACAGAGATAGGGAGGGGTGTAGGGGCTGGAGGAGGTTACAGAGATAGGGAGGGTTGTCGGGGCTGGAGCGGGTTACAGAGATAGGGAGGCTTGTAGGGACGGGAGGAGGTTACAGAGATAGGGAGGGTTGTAGGGGCTGGAGGAGGTTACAGAGATAGGGAAGGTTGTAGGGGCAGGAGGAGGTTACAGAGATAGGGAGGGTTGTAGGGGCAGGAGGAGGTTACAGAGATAGGGAGGGTTGTAGGGGCTGGAGGAGGTTACAGAGAAAGGGAGGGTTGTCGGGGCTGGAGGAGGTTACAGAGATAGGGAGGGTTGTAGGGGCTGGAGGTGGTTACAGAGATAGGGAGGGTTGTAGGGGCTGGAGGAGGTTACAGAGATAGGGAAGGTTGTAGGGGCTGGAGGAGGTGACGGAGATAGGGAGGGTTGTCGGGGCTGGAGGAGGTTTCAGAGATAGGGAGGGTTGTAGGGGCTGGAGGAGGTTACAGAGATAGGGAGGGTTGTAGGGGCTGGAGGAGGTTTCAGAGATAGGGAGGGTTGTAGGGGCTGGAGGAGGTTACAGAGATAGGGAGGGTTGTAGGGGCTGGAGGAGGTTTCAGAGATAGGGAGGGTTGTAGGGGCTGGAGGAGGTTACAGAGATAGGGAGGGTGTAGGGGCTGGAGGAGGTTACAGAGATAGGGAGGGTTGTAGGGACTGGAGAAGGTTTCAGAGATAGGGAGGGTTGTAGGGGCTGGAGGAGGTTTCAGAGATAGGGAGGGTTGTAGGGGCTGGAGGAGGTTACAGGGATAGGGAGGGTTGTAGGGGCTGGAGGAGGTTACAGAGATAGGGAGGGTTGTAGGGACTGGAGGAGGTTACAGAGATAGGGAGGGTTGTAGGGGATGGAGGAGGTTACAGAGATAGGGAGGGTTGTAGGGACTGGAGGAGGTTACAGAGATAGGGAGGGTTGTAGGGGCTGGAGGGGGTTACAGAGATAGGGAGGGTTGTAGGGGCTGGAGGAGGTTACAGAGATAGGGAGGGTTGTAGGGGCTGGAGGAGGTTACAGAGATAGGGAGGGTTGTAGGTGCTGGAGGAGGTTACAGAGATAGGGAGGGGTGTAGGGACTGGAGGAGGTTACAGAGATAGGGAGGGTTGTAGGGGCTGGAGGAGGTTTCAGAGATAGGGAGGGGTGTAGGGACTGGAGGAGGTTACAGAGATAGGGAGGGTTGTAGGGGCTGGAGGAGGTTTCAGAGATAGGGAGGGTTGTAGGGGCTGGAGGAGGTTACAGAGATAGGGAGGGGTGTAGGGACTGGAGGAGGTTACAGAGATAGGGAGGGTTGTAGGGGCTGGAGGAGGTTTCAGAGATAGGGAGGGTTGTAGGGGCTGGAGGAGGTTACAGAGATAGGGAGGGGTGTAGGGACTGGAGGAGGTTACAGAGATAGGGAGGGTTGTAGGGGCTGGAGGAGGTTTCAGAGATAGGGAGGGTTGTAGGGGCTGGAGGAGGTTTCAGAGATAGGGAGGGTTGTAGGGGCTGGAGGAGGTTACAGAGATAGGGAGAGTTGTAGGGGCTGGAGGAGGTTACAGAGATAGGGAGGGTTGTAGGGGCTGGAGGAGGTTACAGAGATAGGGAGGGTTGTAGGGGCTGGAGGAGGTTTCAGAGATAGGGAGGGTTGTAGGGGCTGGAGGAGGTTACAGAGATAGGGAGGGTTGTAGGGGCTGGAGGAGGTTACAGAGATAGGGAGGGTTGTAGGGGCTGGAGGGGGTTACAGAGATAGGGAGGGTTGTAGGGGCTGGAGGAGGTTACAGAGATAGGGAGGGTTGTCGGGGCTGGAGGAGGTTACAGAGATAGGGAGGGTTGTAGGGGCTGGAGGAGGTTACAGAGATAGGGAGGGTTGTCTGGGCTGGAGGAGGTTACAGAGATAGGGAGGGTTGTAGGGGCTGCAGGAGGTTACAGAGATAGGGAGGGTTGTAGGGGCTGGAGGACGTTACAGAGTTAGGGAGGGTTGTAGGGGCTGGAGGAGGTTACAGAGATAGGGAGGGGTGTAGGGGCTGGAGGGGGTTACAGAGATAGGGAGGGTTGTAGGGGCTGGAGGAGGTTACAGAGATAGGGAGGGTTGTCGGGGCTGGAGGAGGTTACAGAGATAGGGAGGGTTGTAGGGGCTGGAGGAGGTTACAGAGATAGGGAGGGTTGTAGGGGCTGGAGGAGGTTACAGAGATAGGGAGGGGTGTAGGGACTGGAGGAGGTTACAGAGATAGGGAGGGTTGTAGGGGCTGGAGGAGGTTTCAGAGATAGGGAGGGTTGTAGGGGCTGGAGGAGGTTTCAGAGATAGGGAGGGTTGTAGGGGCTGGAGGAGGTTACAGAGATAGGGAGAGTTGTAGGGGCTGGAGGAGGTTACAGAGATAGGGAGGGTTGTAGGGGCTGGAGGAGGTTACAGAGATAGGGAGGGTTGTAGGGGCTGGAGGAGGTTTCAGAGATAGGGAGGGTTGTAGGGGCTGGAGGAGGTTACAGAGATAGGGAGGGTTGTAGGGGCTGGAGGAGGTTACAGAGATAGGGAGGGTTGTAGGGGCTGGAGGGGGTTACAGAGATAGGGAGGGTTGTAGGGGCTGGAGGAGGTTACAGAGATAGGGAGGGTTGTCGGGGCTGGAGGAGGTTACAGAGATAGGGAGGGTTGTAGGGGCTGGAGGAGGTTACAGAGATAGGGAGGGTTGTCTGGGCTGGAGGAGGTTACAGAGATAGGGAGGGTTGTAGGGGCTGCAGGAGGTTACAGAGATAGGGAGGGTTGTAGGGGCTGGAGGACGTTACAGAGTTAGGGAGGGTTGTAGGGGCTGGAGGAGGTTACAGAGATAGGGAGGGGTGTAGGGGCTGGAGGGGGTTACAGAGATAGGGAGGGTTGTAGGGGCTGGAGGAGGTTACAGAGATAGGGAGGGTTGTCGGGGCTGGAGGAGGTTACAGAGATAGGGAGGGTTGTAGGGGCTGGAGGAGGTTACAGAGATAGGGAGGGTTGTCGGGGCTGGAGGAGGTTACAGAGATAGGGAGGGTTGTAGGGACTGGAGGAGGTTACAGAGATAGGGAGGGATGTAGGGACTGGAGGAGGTTACAGAGATAGGGAGGGTTGTAGGGGCTGGAGGAGGTTACAGAGATAGGGAGGGTTGTAGGGACTGGAGGAGGTTACAGAGATAGGGAAGGTTGTCGGGGCTGGAGGAGGTTACAGAGATAGGGAGGGTTGTAGGGGCTGGAGGAGGTTACAGAGATAGGGAGGGTTGTCGGGGCTGGAGGAGGTTACAGAGCTAGGGAGGGTTGTAGGGGCTGGAGGAGGTGACAGACATAGGGAGGGTTGTCGGGGCTGGAGGCGGTTACAGAGATAGGGAGGGTTGTTGGGGCTGGAGGAGGTTACAGAGATAGGGAGGGTTGTAGGGGCTGGAGGAGGTTACAGAGATAGGGAGGGTTGTCGGGGCTGGAGGAGGTTACAGAGCTAGGGAGGGGTGTAGGGGCTGGAGGAGGTTACAGAGATAGGGAGGGTGTAGGGGCTGGAGGAGGTTACAGAGATAGGGAGGGTGTAGGGGCTGGAGGCGGTTACAGAGATAGGGAGGGTTGTCGGGGCTGGAGGAGGGTACAGAGATAGGGAGGGTTGTAGGGGCTGGAGGAGGTTACAGAGATAGGGAGGGTTGTCGGGGCTGGAGAAGGTTACAGAGATAGGGAGGGGTGTAGGGGCTGGAGGAGGTTACAGAGAGAGGGAAGGTGCTGAATCTCGTGGTGCATGTTCAGTACAGGATTCAGGCAATTGGACTGCATGGGGCATCACAGAGCCATGACAGAGAGCTGGCTGCTGTGAGTGGCTGTGGAAGGCAGTGAGGAGAGTGGCGGTCTGTCTCGCTCGTTCACCAGCCCAATCCTCGCCCCCAGTGGTACGGGCCAGGGTTCAAACTCTGTGTCGATGGGGGTGGGCTTCCCAGGGGCTCCCGGGGGCAGGGATGAACTTACTGAAAGCCGCCTCGAAGGATTTAAACTTAACCGGTTCCACGTAATTCACCAGATTGGACATTTCCTCCGTGGCATTCACTTCACTTCCAGCTGTTCCCTAGGATCAAACATGGGAGAAGTTAGAGCGCTCCCTCAGTACTGACCCTCTGACAGTGCAGCACTCCCTCAGTACTGACCCTCTGACAGTGCGGCACTCCCTCAGTACTGACCCTCTGACAGTGCAGCACTCCCTCAGTACTGACCCTCTGACTGTGCAGCACTCCCTCAGTACTGACCCTCTGACAGTGCGGTACTCCCTCAGTACTGACCCTCTGACAGTGCGGCACTCCCTCAGTACTGACCCTCTGACAGTGCGGCACTCCCTCAGTACTGACCCTCTGACTGTGCGGCACTCCCTCAGTACTGACCCTCTGACAGTGCAGCACTTCCTCAGTACTGACCCTCTGACAGTGCAGCGCTCCCTCAGTACTGACCCTCTGACAGTGCGGCACTCCCTCAGTACTGACCCTCTGACAGTGCGGCGCTCCCTCAGTACTGACCCTCTGACAGTGCGGAACTCCCTCAGTACTGACCCTCTGACAGTGCGGCGCTCCCTCAGTCCTGACCCTCTGACAGTGCGGCACTCCCTCAGTACTGAACCTCTGACAGTGCGGCGCTCCCTCAGTACTGACCCCCTGACAGTGCGGCACTCCCTCAGTACTGACCCTCTGACGGATGCGGCACTCCCTCAGTACTGACCCTCTGACAGTGCGGCACTCCCTCAGTACTGACCCTCTGACAGTGCGGCACTCCCTCAGTACTGACCCTCTGACAGTGCGGCACTCCCTCAGTACTGACCCTCTGACAGTGCAGCACTCCCTCAGTACTGACCCTCTGACTGTGCGGCACTCCCTCAGTACTGACCCTCTGACAGTGCAGCACTCCCTCAGTACTGACCCTCTGACAGTGCAGCACTCCCTCAGTACTGACGCTCTGACTGTGCAGCACTCCCTCAGTACTGACCCTCTGACAGTGCGGCACTCCCTCAGTACTGACCCTCTGACAGTGCAGCACTCCCTCAGTACTAACCCTCTGACAGTGCGGCACTCCCTCAGTACTGACCCTCTGACAGTGCGGCGCTCCCTCAGTACTGACCCTCTGACAGTGCGGCGCTCCCTCAGCACTGACCCTCTGACAGTGCGGCACTCCCTCAGTACTGACCCTCTGACAGTGCGGCACTCCCTCAGCACTGACCCTCTGACAGTGCGGCGCTCCCTCAGTACTGACCCTCTGACAGTGCAGCACTCCCTCAGCACTGACCCTCTGACAGTGCGGCGCTCCCTCAGCACTGACCCTCTGACAGTGCGGCACTCCCTCAGTACTGACCCTCTGACAGTGCGGCACTCCCTCAGTACTGACCCTCTGACAGTGCGGCACTCCCTCAGCGCTGACCCTCTGACAGTGCGGCGCTCCCTCAGCACTGACCCTCTGACAGTGCAGCACTCCCTCAGTACTGACTCTCTGACAGTGCGGCACTCCCTCAGCACTGACCCTCTGACAGTGCGGCGCTCCCTCAGTACTGACCCTCTGACAGTGCGGCACTCCCTCAGTACTGACCCTCTGACAGTGCGGCGCTCCCTCAGCACTGACCCTCTGACAGTGCAGCACTCCCTCAGTACTGACCCTCTGACAGTGCAGCACTCCCTCAGTACTGACCCTCTGACAGTGCGGCTCCCTCAGTACTGACCCTCTGACAGTGCAGCACTCCCTCAGTACTGACCCTCTGACAGTGCAGCACTCCCTCAGTACTGACCCTCTGACAGTGCGGCACTCCCTCAGTACTGACCCTCTAACAGTGCGGCACTCCCTCAGTACTGACCCTCTGACAGTGCAGCACTCCCTCAGTACTGACCCTCTGACAGTGCAGCACTCCCTCAGTACTGACCCTCTGACAGTGCGGCGCTCCCTCAGTACTGACCCTCTGACTGTGCGGCACTCCCTCAGTACTGACCCTCTGACAGTGCGGCGCTCCCTCAGTACTGACCCTCTGACAGTGCGGCACTCCCTCAGTACTGACCCTCTGACAGTGCGGCACTCCGTCAGTACTGACACTCTGACAGTGCGGCACTCCCTCAGTACTGACCCTCTGACAGTGCAGCACTCCCTCAGTACTGACCCTCTGACAGTGCAGCACTCCCTCAGTACTGAACCTCTGACAGTGCAGCACTCCCTCAGTACTGACCCTCCCACAGTGCGGCACTCCCTCAGTACTGACCCTCTGACAGTGCGGCACTCCCTCAGTACTGACCCTCTGACAGTGCAGCACTCCCTCAGTACTGACCCTCTGACAGTGCGGCGCTCCCTCAGTACTGACCCTCTGACAGTGCGGCACTCCCTCAGTACTGACCCTCTGACAGTGCGGCACTCCCTCAGTACTGACCCTCTGACAGTGCGGCGCTCCCTCAGTACTGACCCTCTGACAGTGCAGCACTCCCTCAGCACTGACCCTCTGACAGTGCAGCACTCCCTCAGTACTGACCCTCTGACAGTGCGGGGCTCCCTCAGTACTGACCCTCTGACAGTGCAGCACTCCCTCAGTACTGACCCTCTGACAGTGCGGCACTCCCTCAGTACTGACCCTCTGACAGTGCGGCGCTCCCTCAGTACTGACCCTCTGACAGTGCGGCGCTCCCTCAGTACTGACCCTCTGACAGTGCGGCGCTCCCTCAGTACTGACCCTCTGACAGTGCGGCGCTCCCTCAGTACTGACCCTCTGACAGTGCAGCACTCCCTCAGTCCTGACCCTCTGACAGTGCGGCACTCCCTCAGTACTGACCCTCTGACAGTGCGGCGCTCCCTCAGTACTGACCCTCTGACAGTGCGGCACTCCCTCAGTACTGACCCTCTGACAGTGCGGCGCTCCCTCAGCACTGACCCTCTGACAGTGCGGCACTCCCTCAGTACCGACCCTCTGACAGTGCGGCACTCCCTCAGCACTGACCCTCTGACAGTGCGGCACTCCCTCAGCACTGACCCTCTGACAGTGCGGCGCTCCCTCAGTACTGACCCTCTGACAGTGCAGCACTCCCTCAGTACTGACCCTCTGACAGTGCAGTTCCCTCAGCACTGACCCTCTGACAGTGCGGCGCTCCCTCAGTACTGACCCTCTGACAGTGCGGCGCTCCCTCAGTACTGACCCTCTGACAGTGCGGCACTCCCTCAGTCCTGACCCTCTGACAGTGCAGCACTCCCTCAGTACTGACCCTCTGACAGTGCAGCACTCCCTCAGTACTGACCCTCTGACAGTGCGGCACTCCCTCAGTACTGACCCTCTGACAGTGCAGCGCTCCCTCAGTACTGACCCTCTGACAGTGCGGCACTCCCTCAGTACTGAACCTCTAACAGTGCGGCACTCCCTCAGTACTGACCCTCTGACAGTGCGGCACTCCCTCAGTACTGAACCTCTAACAGTGCGGCACTCCCTCAGTACTGACCCTCTGACAGTGCGGCACTCCCTCAGTACTGACCCTCTGACAGTGCGGCGCTCCCTCAGCACTGACCCTCTGACAGTGCGGCACTCCCTCAGTACTGACCCTCTGACAGTGCGGCACTCCCTCAGTACTGACCCTCTGACAGTGCGGCACTCCCTCAGGACTGACCCTCTGACAGTGCGGCGCTCCCTCAGTACTGACCCTCTGTCAGTGCAGCACTCCCTCAGTACTGACCCTCTGACAGTGCAGTTCCCTCAGCACTGATCCTCTGACAGTGCGGCGCTCCCTCAGTACTGACCCTCTGACAGTGCGGCGCTCCCTCAGTACTGACCCTCTGACAGTGCGACGCTCCCTCAGTACTGACCCTCTGACAGCGCGGCGCTCCCTCAGTACTGACCCTCTGACAGTGCGGCACTCCCTCAGTACTGACCCTCTGACAGTGCGGCGCTCCCTCAGTACTGACCCTCTGACAGTGCGGCACTCCCTCAGTACTGACCCTCTGACAGTGCAGCACTCCCTCAGTACTGACCCTCTGACAGTGCGGCACTCCCTCAGTACTGACCCTCTGACAGTGCGGCACTCCCTCAGTACTGACCCTCTGACAGTGCGGCGCTCCCTCAGTACTGACCTTCTGACAGTGCGGCACTCCCTCAGTACTGACCCTCTGACAGTGCAGCACTCCCTCAGTACTGACCCTCTGACAGTGCGGCACTCCCTCAGTACTGACCCTCTGACAGTGCGGCGCTCCCTCAGTACTGACCCTATGACAGTGCGGCACTCCCTCAGTACTGACCCTCTGACAGTGCGGCACTCCCTCAGTACTGACCCTCTGACAGTGCGGCACTCCCTCAGTACTGACCCTCCGACAGTGCGGCACTCCCTCAGTACTGACCCTCTGACAGTGCGGCACTCCCTCAGTACTGACCCTCTCACAGTGCAGCACTCCCTCAGTGCTGACCCTCTGACAGTGCGGCGCTCCCTCAGTACTGACCCTCTGACAGTGCAGCGCTCCCTCAGTACTGACCCTCTGACAGTGCGGCGCTCCCTCAGTACTGACCCTCTGACAGTGCAGCACTCCCTCAGTACTGACCCCCTGACAGTGCGGCACTCCCTCAGTACTGACCCTCTGACAGTGCGGCACACCCTCAGTACTGACCCCCTGACAGTGCGGCACTCCCTCGGTACTGACCCTCTGACAGTGCGACACTCCCTCTGTACTGACCCTCTGACAGTGCAGCACTCCTTCAGTACTGACCCCCTGACAGTGCAGCACTCCCTCAGTACTGACCCTCTGACAGTGCGGCATTCCCTCAGTACTGACCCCCTGACAGTGCAGCACTCCCTCAGTACTGACCCTCTGACAGTGCGGCACTCCCTCAGTACTGACCCTCACAGTGCAGCACTCCCTCAGTACTGACCCTCTGACAGTGCAGCACTCCCTCAGTACTGACCCTCTGCGAGTGCAGCACTCCCTCAGCACTGACCCTCTGACAGTGCGGCGCTCCCTCAGTACTGACCCTTTGACAGTGCGGCGCTCCCTCAGTACTGACCCTCTGACAGTGCGGCACTCCCTCAGCACTGACCCTCTAACAGTGCGGCACTCCCTCAGTACTGACCCTCTGACAGTGCAGCACTCGCTCAGTACTGACCCTCTGACAGTGCAGCACTCCCTCAGTACTGACCCTCTGACAGTGCGGCACTCCCTCAGTACTGACCCTCTGACAGTGCAGCACTCCCTCAGTACTGACCCTCTGACAGTGCAGCACTCCCTCAGTACTGACCCTCTGACAGTGCAGCACTCCCTCAGTACTGACCCTCTGACAGTGCGGCACTCCCTCAGTGCTGACCCTCTCACAGTACAGCACTCCCTCAGTACTGACCCTCTGACAGTGCGGCACTCCCTCAGTACTGACCCTCTGACAGTGCGGCACTCCCTCAGTACTGACCCTCTGACAGTGCGGCGCTCCCACAGTACTGACCCTCTGACAGTGCGGCACTCCCTCAGTACTGACCCTCTGACAGTGCGGCACTCCCTCAGTACTGACACTCTGACAGTGCAGTACTGACCCTCTGACAGTGCAGCACTCCCTCAGGACTGACCCTCTGACAGTGCGGCACTCCCTCAGTACTGACCCTCTGACAGTGCGGCACTCCCTCAGTACTGACCCTCTGACAGTGCAGCACTCCCTCAGTACTGACCCTCTGACAGTGCAGCACTCCCTCAGTACTGACCCTCTGACAGTGCGGCACTCCCTCAGTACTGACCCTCTGACAGTGCAGCACTCCCTCAGTACTGACCCTCTGACAGTGCGGCGCTCCCTCAGTACTGACCCTCTGACAGTGCGGCGCTCCCTCAGTACTGACCCTCTGACAGTGCGGCACTCCCTCAGTGCTGACCCTCTCACAGTACAGCACTCCCTCAGTACTGACCCTCTGACAGTGCGGTACTCCCTCAGTACTGACCCTCTGACAGTGCGGCACTCCCTCAGTACTGACCCTCTGACAGTGCGGCGCTCCCACAGTACTGACCCTCTGACAGTGCGGCACTCCCTCAGTACTGACCCTCTGACAGTGCGGCACTCCCTCAGTACTGACACTCTGACAGTGCAGTACTGACCCTCTGACAGTGCAGCACTCCCTCAGGACTGACCCTCTGACAGTGCGGCACTCCCTCAGTACTGACCCTCTGACAGTGCGGCACTCCCTCAGTACTGACCCTCTGACAGTGCAGCACTCCCTCAGTACTGACCCTCTGACAGTGCAGCACTCCCTCAGTACTAACCCTCTGACAGTGCGGCACTCCCTCAGTACTGACCCTCTGACAGTGCAGCACTCCCTCAGTACTGACCCTCTGACAGTGCGGTGCTCCCTCAGTACTGACCCTCTGACAGTGCGACACTCCCTCAGTACTGACCCTCTGACAGTGCAGCACTCCCTCATTACTGAGCCCCTGACAGTGCGGCGCTCCCTCAGTACTGACCCTCCGACAGTGCAGCACTCCCTCAGTACTGACCCTCTGACAGTGCGGCGCTCCGTCAGTACTGACCCTCTGACAGTGCGGCACTCCCTCAGTACTGACCCTCTGACAGTGCGGCACTCCCTCAGTACCGACCCTATGACAGTGCGGCACTCACTCAGTACTGACCCTCTGACAGTGCAGCGCTCCCTCAGTACTGACCCTCTGACAGTGCAGCTCGCCCTCAGTACTGACCCTCTGACAGTGCAGCTCTCCCTCAGTACTGACCCTCTGACAGTGCAGCGCTCCCTCAGCACTGACCCTCTGACAGTGCAGCACTCCCTCAGTACTGACCCTCTGACAGTGCGGCGCTCGCTCAGTACTGACCCTCTGACAGTGCGGCACTCCCTCAGTACTGACCCTCTGACAGTGCGGCACTCCCTCAGTACTGACCCTCTGACAGTGCGGCACTCCCCCAGTACTGACCCTCTAACAGTGCAGTACTCCCTCAGTACTGACCATCTGAAAGTGCAGCACTCCCTCAGTACTGACCATCTGACAGTGCGGCTCCCTCAGTACTGACCCTCTGACAGTGCGGCTCTCCCTCAGTACTGACCCTCTGACAGTGCGGCACTCCCTCAGTACTGACCCTCTGACAGTGCGGCACTCGCTCAGTACTGACCCTCTGACAGTGCGGCACTCCCTCAGTACTGACCCTCTGACAGTGCGGCGCTCCCTCAGTACTGACCCTCTGGCAGTGCGGCACTCCCTCAGTACTGACCCTCTGGCAGTGCGGCACTCCCTCAGTACTGACCCTCTGACTGTGCGGCACTCCCTCAGTACTGACCCTCTGACAGTGCGGTGCTCCCTCAGTACTGACCCTCTGACAGTGCGGCACTCCCTCAGTACTGACCCTCTGACAGTGCGGCACTCCCTCTGTACTGACCCTAAGACAGTGCGGCACTCCCTCAGTACTGACCCTCTGACAGTGCGGCACTCCCTCAGTACTGACCCTCTGACAGTGCGGCGCTCCCTCAGTACTGACCCTCTGACAGTGCGGGGCTCCCTCAGTACTGACCCTCTGACAGTGCGGCACTCCCTCAGTACTGACCCTCTGACAGTGCGGCACTCCCTCAGCACTGACCCTCTGACAGTGCGGCACTCCCTCAGTACTGACCCTCTGACAGTGCGACACTCCCTCAGTACTGACCCTCTGACAGTGCGGCGCTCCCTCAGGACTGACCCTCTGACAGTGCGGCGCTCCCTCAGTACTGACCCTCTGACAGTGCGGGGCTCCCTCAGTACTGACCCTCTGACAGTGCGGCACTCCCTCAGTACTGACCCTCTGACAGTGCGGCACTCCCTCAGCACTGACCCTCTGACAGTGCGGCACTCCCTCAGTACTGACCCTCTGACAGTGCGACACTCCCTCAGTACTGACCCTCTGACAGTGCGGCGCTCCCTCAGGACTGACCCTCTGACAGTGCGACACTCCCTCAGTACTGACCCTCTGACAGTGCGGCACTCCCTCAGCACTGACCCTCTAACAGTGCGGCACTCCCTCAGTACTGACCCTCTGACAGTGCAGCACTCCCTCAGTACTGACCCTCTGACAGTGCGGCACTCTCTCAGTACTGACCCTCTGACAGTGCAGCACTCCCTCAGTACTGACCCTCTGACAGTGCAGCACTCCCTCGGTACTGACCCTCTGAGAGTGCAGCACTCCCTCAGCACTGACCCTCTGACAGTGCGGCACTCCCTCAGTACTGACCCTCTGACAGTGCGGCACTCCCTCAGTACTGACCCTCTGACAGTGCGGCGCTCCCTCAGTACTGATCCTTTGACAGTGCGGCTCTCCCTCAGTACTGACCCTCTGACAGTGCGGCACTCCCTCAGTACTGACCCTCTGACAGTGCAGCACTCCCTCAGTACTGACCCTCTGACAGTGCGGCACTCCCTCAGTACTGACCCTCTGACAGTGCGGCACTCCCTTAGTACTGACCCTCTGACAGTGCAGCACTCCCTCAGTACTGACCCTCTGACAGTGCGGCACTCCCTCAGAACTGACCCTCTGACAGTGCGGCTCTCCCTCAGTACTGACCCTCTGACAGTGCAGCACTCCCTCAGTACTGACCCTCTGACAGTGCGGCTCTCCCTCAGCACTGACCCTCTGACAGTGCGGCACTCCCTCAGTACTGACCCTCTGACAGTGCAGCACTCCCTCAGTACTGACCCTCTGACAGTGCAGCACTCCCTCAGTACTGACCCTCTGACAGTGCGGCTCTCCCTCAGTACTGACCCTCTGACAGTGCGGCTCTCCCTCAGCACTGACCCTCTGACAGTGCAGCACTCCCTCAGTACTGACCCTCTGACAGTGCAGCACTCCCTCAGTACTGACCCTCTGACAGTGCGGCACTCCCTCAGTACTGACCCTCTGACAGTGCAGCGCTCCCTCAGTACTGACCCTCTGACAGTGCGGCGCTCCCTCAGTACTGACCCTCTGACAGTGCAGCACTCCCTCAGTGCTGACACTCTGACAATGCAGCACTTCCTCAGTACTGACCCTCTGACAGTGCGGCACTCCCTCAGTACTGACCCTCTGACAATGCAGCACTCCCTCAGTACTGGATGATAATGGTATAGTGTGGGTTAGATGGCTTTTGTTTCGGTGCAACATCGTGGGCCGAAGGGCCTGTACTGCGCTGTATTGTTCTATGTTCTATGTTCTATGTTCTAGTACTGACCCTCTGACAGTGCAGCACTCCCTCAGTACTGACCCTCTGACAGTGCGGCACACCCTCAGTACTGACCCTCTGACAGTGCGGCACTCCCTCAGTACTGACCCTCAGAGAGTGCAGCACTCCCTCAGTACTGACCCTCTGACACTGCGGCACTCCCTCAGTACTGACCCTCAGAGAGTGCAGCACTCCCTCAGCACTGACCCTCTGACAGTGCAGCACTCCCTCAGTACTGACCCTCTGACAGTGCAGCACTCCCTCAGTACTGACCTTCTGACAGTGCGGCACTCCCTCAGTACTGACCCTCTGACAGTGCGGCACTCCCTCAGTACTGACCCTCTGACAGTGCAGCACTCCCTCAGTCCTGACCCTCTGACAGTGCAGCACTCCCTCAGTACTGACCCTCTGACAGTGCAGCACTCCCTCAATACTGACCCTCTGACAGTGCGGCACTCCCTCAGTACTGACCCTCTGACAGTGCAGCACTCCCTCAGTACTGACCCTCTGACAGTGCGGCACTCCCTCAGTACTGACCCTCTGACAGTGCGGCACTCCCTCAGTACTGACCCTCTGACAGTGCGGCACTCCCTCAGGACTGACCCTCTGACAGTGCGGCGCTCCCTCAGTACTGACCCTCTGTCAGTGCAGCACTCCCTCAGTACTGACCCTCTGACAGTGCAGTTCCCTCAGCACTGACCCTCTGACAGTGCGGCGCTCCCTCAGTACTGACCCTCTGACAGTGCGGCGCTCCCTCAGTACTGACCCTCTGACAGTGCGGCACTCCCTCAGTCCTGACCCTCTGACAGTGCGGCGCTCCCTCAGTACTGACCCTCTGACAGCGCGGCGCTCCCTCAGTACTGACCCTCTGACAGTGCGGCACTCCCTCAGTACTGACCCTCTGACAGTGCGGCGCTCCCTCAGTACTGACCCTCTGACAGTGCGGCACTCCCTCAGTACTGACCCTCTGACAGTGCAGCACTCCCTCAGTACTGACCCTCTGACAGTGCGGCACTCCCTCAGTACTGACCCTCTGACAGTGCGGCGCTCCCTCAGTACTGATCCTTTGACAGTGCGGCTCTCCCTCAGTACTGACCCTCTGACAGTGCGGCACTCCCTCAGTACTGACCCTCTGACAGTGCAGCACTCCCTCAGTACTGACCCTCTGACAGTGCGGCACTCCCTCAGTACTGACCCTCTGACAGTGCGGCGCTCCCTCAGTACTGACCCTCTGACAGTGCGGCGCTCCCTCAGTACTGACCCTCTGACAGTGCGGCACTCCCTTAGTACTGACCCTCTGACAGTGCAGCACTCCCTCAGTACTGACCCTCTGACAGTGCGGCACTCCCTCAGAACTGACCCTCTGACAGTGCGGCTCTCCCTCAGTACTGACCCTCTGACAGTGCGGCTCTCCCTCAGCACTGACCCTCTGACAGTGCGGCACTCCCTCAGTACTGACCCTCTGACAGTGCAGCACTCCCTCAGTACTGACCCTCTGACAGTGCAGCACTCCCTCAGTACTGACCCTGTGACAGTGCAGCACTCCCTCAGTACTGACCCTCTGACAGTGCGGCTCTCCCTCAGTACTGACCCTCTGACAGTGCAGCACTCCCTCAGTACTGACCCTCTGACAGTGCGGCTCTCCCTCAGTACTGACCCTCTGACAGTGCGGCTCTCCCTCAGCACTGACCCTCTGACAGTGCAGCACTCCCTCAGTACTGACCCTCTGACAGTGCAGCACTCCCTCAGTACTGACCCTCTGACAGTGCGGCACTCCCTCAGTACTGACCCTCTGACAGTGCAGCGCTCCCTCAGTACTGACCCTCTGACAGTGCGGCGCTCCCTCAGTACTGACCCTCTGACAGTGCAGCACTCCCTCAGTGCTGACACTCTGACAATGCAGCACTTCCTCAGTACTGACCCTCTGACAGTGCAGCACTCCCTCAGTGCTGACACTCAGACAATGCAGCACTTCCTCAGTACTGACCCTCTGACAGTGCGGCACTCCCTCAGTACTGACCCTCTGACAATGCAGCACTCCCTCAGTACTGGATGATAATGGTATAGTGTGGGTTAGATGGCTTTTGTTTCGGTGCAACATCGTGGGCCGAAGGGCCTGTACTGCGCTGTATTGTTCTATGTTCTATGTTCTATGTTCTAGTACTGACCCTCTGACAGTGCAGCACTCCCTCAGTACTGACCCTCTGACAGTGCGGCACACCCTCAGTACTGACCCTCTGACAGTGCGGCACTCCCTCAGTACTGACCCTCAGAGAGTGCAGCACTCCCTCAGTACTGACCCTCTGACACTGCGGCACTCCCTCAGTACTGACCCTCAGAGAGTGCAGCACTCCCTCAGCACTGACCCTCTGACAGTGCAGCACTCCCTCAGTACTGACCCTCTGACAGTGCAGCACTCCCTCAGTACTGACCTTCTGACAGTGCGGCACTCCCTCAGTACTGACCCTCTGACAGTGCGGCACTCCCTCAGTACTGACCCTCTGACAGTGCAGCACTCCCTCAGTCCTGACCCTCTGACAGTGCAGCACTCCCTCAGTACTGACCCTCTGACAGTGCAGCACTCCCTCAGTACTGACCCTCTGACAGTGCGGCACTCCCTCAGTACTGACCCTCTGACAGTGCAGCACTCCCTCAGTACTGACCCTCTGACAGTGCGGCGCTCCCTCAGTACTGACCCTCTGACAGTGCGGCGCTCCCTCAGCACTGACCCTCTGACAGTGCGGCACTCCCTCAGTACTGACCCTCTGACAGTGCGGCACTCCCTCAGTACTGACCCTCTGACAGTGCGGCACTCCCTCAGGACTGACCCTCTGACAGTGCGGCGCTCCCTCAGTACTGACCCTCTGTCAGTGCAGCACTCCCTCAGTACTGACCCTCTGACAGTGCAGTTCCCTCAGCACTGACCCTCTGACAGTGCGGCACACCCTCAGTACTGACCCCCTGACAGTGCGGCACTCCCTCGGTACTGACCCTCTGACAGTGCGACACTCCCTCTGTACTGACCCTCTGACAGTGCAGCACTCCTTCAGTACTGACCCCCTGACAGTGCAGCACTCCCTCAGTACTGACCCTCTGACAGTGCGGCATTCCCTCAGTACTGACCCCCTGACAGTGCAGCACTCCCTCAGTACTGACCCTCTGACAGTGCGGCACTCCCTCAGTACTGACCCTCACAGTGCAGCACTCCCTCAGTACTGACCCTCTGACAGTGCAGCACTCCCTCAGTACTGACCCTCTGCGAGTGCAGCACTCCCTCAGCACTGACCCTCTGACAGTGCGGCGCTCCCTCAGTACTGACCCTTTGACAGTGCGGCGCTCCCTCAGTACTGACCCTCTGACAGTGCGGCACTCCCTCAGCACTGACCCTCTAACAGTGCGGCACTCCCTCAGTACTGACCCTCTGACAGTGCAGCACTCCCTCAGTACTGACCCTCTGACAGTGCAGCACTCCCTCAGTACTGACCCTCTGACAGTGCGGCACTCCCTCAGTACTGACCCTCTGACAGTGCAGCACTCCCTCAGTACTGACCCTCTGACAGTGCAGCACTCCCTCAGTACTGACCCTCTGACAGTGCAGCACTCCCTCAGTACTGACCCTCTGACAGTGCGGCACTCCCTCAGTGCTGACCCTCTCACAGTACAGCACTCCCTCAGTACTGACCCTCTGACAGTGCGGCACTCCCTCAGTACTGACCCTCTGACAGTGCGGCACTCCCTCAGTACTGACCCTCTGACAGTGCGGCGCTCCCACAGTACTGACCCTCTGACAGTGCGGCACTCCCTCAGTACTGACCCTCTGACAGTGCGGCACTCCCTCAGAACTGACACTCTGACAGTGCAGTACTGACCCTCTGACAGTGCAGCACTCCCTCAGGACTGACCCTCTGACAGTGCGGCACTCCCTCAGTACTGACCCTCTGACAGTGCGGCACTCCCTCAGTACTGACCCTCTGACAGTGCAGCACTCCCTCAGTACTGACCCTCTGATAGTGCAGCACTCCCTCAGTACTGACCCTCTGACAGTGCGGCACTCCCTCAGTACTGACCCTCTGACAGTGCAGCACTCCCTCAGTACTGACCCTCTGACAGTGCGGCGCTCCCTCAGTACTGACCCTCTGACAGTGCGGCGCTCCCTCAGTACTGACCCTCTGACAGTGCGGCACTCCCTCAGTACTGACCCTCTGACAGTGCGGCACTCCCTCAGCACTGACCCTCTGACAGTGCGGCACTCCCTCAGTACTGACCCTCTGACAGTGTGGCGCTCCCTCAGGACTGACCCTCTGACAGTGCGACACTCCCTCAGTACTGACCCTCTGACAGTGCGGCACTCCCTCAGCACTGACCCTCTAACAGTGCGGCACTCCCTCAGTACTGACCCTCTGACAGTGCAGCACTCGCTCAGTACTGACCCTCTGACAGTGCAGCACTCCCTCAGTACTGACCCTCTGACAGTGCGGCACTCCCTCAGTACTGACCCTCTGACAGTGCAGCACTCCCTCAGTACTGACCCTCTGACAGTGCAGCACTCCCTCAGTACTGACCCTCTGACAGTGCAGCACTCCCTCAGTACTGACCCTCTGACAGTGCGGCACTCCCTCAGTGCTGACCCTCTCACAGTACAGCACTCCCTCAGTACTGACCCTCTGACAGTGCGGCACTCCCTCAGTACTGACCCTCTGACAGTGCGGCACTCCCTCAGTACTGACCCCCTGACAGTGCGGCACTCCCTCAGTACTGACCCTCTGACAGTGCGGCACTCCCTCAGTACTGACACTCTGACAGTGCAGTACTGACCCTCTGACAGTGCAGCACTCCCTCAGGACTGACCCTCTGACAGTGCGGCACTCCCTCAGTACTGACCCTCTGACAGTGCGGCACTCCCTCAGTACTGACCCTCTGACAGTGCAGCACTCCCTCAGTACTGACCCTCTGACAGTGCAGCACTCCCTCAGTACTGACCCTCTGACAGTGCGGCACTCCCTCAGTACTGACCCTCTGACAGTGCAGCACTCCCTCAGTACTGACCCTCTGACAGTGCGGTGCTCCCTCAGTACTGACCCTCTGACAGTGCGACACTCCCTCAGTACTGACCCTCTGACAGTGCAGCACTCCCTCATTACTGAGCCCCTGACAGTGCGGCGCTCCCTCAGTACTGATCCTCCGACAGTGCAGCACTCCCTCAGTACTGACCCTCTGACAGTGCGGCGCTCCGTCAGTACTGACCCTCTGACAGTGCGGCACTCCCTCAGTACTGACCCTCTGACAGTGCGGCACTCCCTCAGTACCGACCCTATGACAGTGCGGCACTCACTCAGTACTGACCCTCTGACAGTGCAGCGCTCCCTCAGTACTAACCCTCTGACAGTGCAGCTCGCCCTCAGTACTGACCCTCTGACAGTGCAGCGCTCCCTCAGCACTGACCCTCTGACAGTGCAGCACTCCCTCAGTACTGACCCTCTGACAGTGCGGCGCTCGCTCAGTACTGACCCTCTGACAGTGCGGCACTCCCTCAGTACTGACCCTCTGACAGTGCGGCACTCCCCCAGTACTGACCCTCTAACAGTGCAGTACTCCCTCAGTACTGACCATCTGAAAGTGCAGCACTCCCTCAGTACTGACCATCTGACAGTGCGGCTCCCTCAGTACTGACCCTCTGACTGTGCGGCTCTCCCTCAGTACTGACCCTCTGACAGTGCGGCACTCCCTCAGTACTGACCCTCTGACAGTGCGGCACTCGCTCAGTACTGACCCTCTGACAGTGCGGCACTCCCTCAGTACTGACCCTCTGACAGTGCGGCGCTCCCTCAGTACTGACCCTCTGGCAGTGCGGCACTCCCTCAGTACTGACCCTCTGGCAGTGCGGCACTCCCTCAGTACTGACCCTCTGACTGTGCGGCACTCCCTCAGTACTGACCCTCTGACAGTGCGGTGCTCCCTCAGTACTGACCCTCTGACAGTGCGGCACTCCCTCAGTACTGACCCTCTGACAGTGCGGCACTCCCTCTGTACTGACCCTAAGACAGTGCGGCACTCCCTCAGTACTGACCCTCTGACAGTGCGGCACTCCCTCAGTACTGACCCTCTGACAGTGCGGCGCTCCCTCAGTACTGACCCTCTGACAGTGCGGGGCTCCCTCAGTACTGACCCTCTGACAGTGCGGCACTCCCTCAGTACTGACCCTCTGACAGTGCGGCACTCCCTCAGCACTGACCCTCTGACAGTGCGGCACTCCCTCAGTACTGACCCTCTGACAGTGCGGCGCTCCCTCAGGACTGACCCTCTGACAGTGCGACACTCCCTCAGTACTGACCCTCTGACAGTGCGGCACTCCCTCAGCACTGACCCTCTAACAGTGCGGCACTCCCTCAGTACTGACCCTCTGACAGTGCAGCACTCCCTCAGTACTGACCCTCTGACAGTGCGGCACTCTCTCAGTACTGACCCTCTGACAGTGCAGCACTCCCTCAGTACTGACCCTCTGACAGTGCAGCACTCCCTCGGTACTGACCCTCTGAGAGTGCAGCACTCCCTCAGCACTGACCCTCTGACAGTGCGGCACTCCCTCAGTACTGACCCTCTGACAGTGCGGCACTCCCTCAGTACTGACCCTCTGACAGTGCGGCGCTCCCTCAGTACTGACCCTCTGACAGTGCGGCACTCCCTCAGTACTGACCCTCTGACAGTGCAGCACTCCCTCAGTACTGACCCTCTGACAGTGCGGCACTCCCTCAGTACTGACCCTCTGACAGTGCGGCGCTCCCTCAGTACTGACCCTCTGACAGTGCGGCACTCCCTTAGTACTGACCCTCTGACAGTGCAGCACTCCCTCAGTACTGACCCTCTGACAGTGCGGCACTCCCTCAGAACTGACCCTCTGACAGTGCGGCTCTCCCTCAGTACTGACCCTCTGACAGTGCAGCACTCCCTCAGTACTGACCCTCTGACAGTGCGGTTCTCCCTCAGCACTGACCCTCTGACAGTGCGGCACTCCCTCAGTACTGACCCTCTGACAGTGCAGCACTCCCTCAGTACTGACCCTCTGACAGTGCAGCACTCCCTCAGTACTGACCCTCTGACAGTGCGGCTCTCCCTCAGTACTGACCCTCTGACAGTGCGGCTCTCCCTCAGCACTGACCCTCTGACAGTGCAGCACTCCCTCAGTACTGACCCTCTGACAGTGCAGCACTCCCTCAGTACTGACCCTCTGACAGTGCGGCACTCCCTCAGTACTGACCCTCTGACAGTGCAGCGCTCCCTCAGTACTGACCCTCTGACAGTGCGGCGCTCCCTCAGTACTGACCCTCTGACAGTGCAGCACTCCCTCAGTGCTGACACTCTGACAATGCAGCACTTCCTCAGTACTGACCCTCTGACAGTGCAGCACTCCCTCAGTACTGACCCTCTGACAGTGCGGCACTCCCTCAGTACTGACCCTCTGACAATGCAGCACTCCCTCAGTACTGGATGATAATGGTATAGTGTAGGTTAGATGGCTTTTGTTTCGGTGCAACATCGTGGGCCGAAGGGCCTGTACTGCGCTGTATTGTTCTATGTTCTATGTTCTATGTTCTAGTACTGACCCTCTGACAGTGCAGCACTCCCTCAGTACTGACCCTCTGACAGTGCGGCACTCCCTCAGTACTGACCCCCTGACAGTGCGGCACACCCTCAGTACTGACCCTCTGACAGTGCGGCACTCCCTCAGTACTGACCCTCAGAGAGTGCAGCACTCCCTCAGTACTGACCCTCTGACACTGCGGCACTCCCTCAGTACTGACCCTCAGAGAGTGCAGCACTCCCTCAGCACTGACCCTCTGACAGTGCAGCACTCCCTCAGTACTGACCCTCTGACAGTGCAGCACTCCCTCAGTACTGACCTTCTGACAGTGCGGCACTCCCTCAGTACTGACCCTCTGACAGTGCGGCACTCCCTCAGTACTGACCCTCTGACAGTGCAGCACTCCCTCAGTACTGACCCTCTGACAGTGCGGCACTCCCTCAGTACTGACTCTCTGACAGTGCGGCACTCCCTCAGTACTGACCCGCTTACAGTGCGGCACTCCCTCAGTACTGACCCTCTGACAGTGCGGCGCTCCCTCAGTACTGACCCTCTGACAGTGCGGCACTCCCTCAGTACTGACCCTCTGACAGTGCGGCACTCCCTCAGTACTGACCCTCTGACAGTGCGGCACTCCCTCAGTACTGACCCTCCGACAGTGCGGCGCTCCCTCAGTACTGACCCTCTGACAGTGCGGCACTCCCTCAGTACTGACCCTCTGACAGTGCGGCGCTCCCTCAGTACTGACCCTCTGACAGTGCGGCACTCCCTCAGTACTGACCCTCTGACAGTGCGGCACTCCCTCAGTACTGACCCTCTGACAGTGCGGCACTCCCTCAGTACTGACCCTCTGACAGTGCGGCACTCCCTCAGTACTGACCCTCTGACAGTGCGGCGCTCCCTCAGTCTCCCTACCTCATCTGTTGAGCTAGATTGTTTTTTTAAATCTTCCTCCTCCTCTTCGTAATCGCTCTCCGTTTCCCGGTCTGTGGACAACAAACAGACAACAGCTGATCATTAGAGACCCCCACCTCTTCGGGTAAAGTGTGGACAAAATATTTTCAACATAAACAGGACATTTGGCCCATCCGCTGGGGTTCCCGTCCCACAATAGCCTCCTCCCATCTCCCTCTTTAGCTCCCCAATTCAGCTCGAGTGCTCCCTGTGGGAGCGAGTTCCACATTCTCCCCACTCCCCGTGGGAGCGAGTTCCACATTCTCCCCGCTCCTTATGGAGCGAGTCCCACATTCTCCCCCACTCCCGCGGGAGCGAGTCCCACATTCTCCCCACTCCCCGTGGGAGCGAGTCCCACATTCTCCCCACTCCCCGTGGGAGCGAGTTCCACATTCTCCCCCATTCCCCGTGGGAGCGAGTCCCACATTCTCCCCACTCCCGTGGGAGCGAGTCCCACATTCTCCCCACTCCCCGTGGGAGCGAGTCCCACATTCTCCCCACTCCCCGTGGGAGCGAGTCCCACATTCTCCCCACTCCCCGTGGGAGCGAGTCCCACATTCGCCCCCACTCCCTGTGGGAGCGAGTCCCACATTCGCCCCACTCCCCGTGGGAGCGAGTCCCACATTCTCCCCACTCCCCGTGGGAGCGAGTCCCACATTCTCCCCACTCCCCATGGGAGCGAGTCCCACATTCTCCCCACTCCCCGTGGGAGCGAGTCCCACATTCTCCCCCACTCCCCGTGGGAGCGAGCCCCACATTCTCCCCACTCCCCGTGGGAGCGAGTCCCACATTCTCCCACTCCCCGTGGGAGCGGGTCCCACATTATCCCCACTCCCCGTGGGAGCGGGTCCCACATTCTCCCCACTCCCCGTGGGAGCGAGTCCCACATTCTCCCCACTCCCCGTGGAGCGAGTCCCACATTCTCCCCACTCCCCGTGGGAGCGAGTCCCACATTCTCCCCACTCCCCGTGGGAGCGATTCCCACATTCTCCCCCACTCCCCGTGGGAGCGAGTCCCACATTCTCCCCACTCCCCGTGGGAGCGAGTCCCACATTCTCCCCACTCCCCATGGGAGCGAGTCCCACATTCCCCCCCACTCCCCGTGGGAGCGAGTCCCACATTCTCCCCCACGCCCCGTGGGAGCGAGTCCCACATTCCCCCCCCACTCCCCGTGGGAGCGAGTCCCACATTCTCCCCATTCCCCATGGGAGCGAGTCCCACATTCTCCCCCACTCCCCGGCTGAAGACGTTTCTCCTGAATTCCTCATGAATTTATTGGTCATTCTCGTATATTGATGGCCCCGAGTCCTGATCACTCCCCCCCCCCCCCCCCCCCCCCCCCCCCCCCCCGCCCCCAACCTATGAACTGGCAGCTGAGACACCCCGAGGGGCTCCCCTCTCAGACAGAATGCTACCCCCATCTGGCCCCCCCCCCCCACTCGATTTCCAAGGGTCAATCGGGCCTAAGCGAATGGCCCCGCTGGTTTGTACAGGCCTCGCTCTCAGTCACCGGCGCTCCGAGCCCTTCCTCCCGCACAGATCTCCGGCAGACCCTCCCCACTAACCTCCCCACCTCCCCCAACACACACACACACACACACACACACCCTACCACCACCCCGGCAGTCCTTACCAATGGATTTCCTCGGGAGCCTCACCATCTCATCGAGGTCCTTCGGCATTCCATTGGTCACACGGTGTCCCCCATCTGCTCCGTCGTTGACGGGGACGCTGAGGAGGGGGTGGGGGGGGTGGGGGAATAGTAAGAGTGAGTTGGAAAAGCAGCAACACCCCTTCCTGCCCCCCCGCCACCACCCCCGATCGCCGACTCCCCCCAACACCCAACTCCGAATCATCTGCCCTGCCCCTACAAAGTCCCCTTCGTAGCGGGGCCTTGTCCGTGCCTGGGGCAGGGTTCAAGCCCCGCGGGAGGGGCCCCAATCCCTCAACCCGAATCCCGTGGGATCTTGCCGCGCGCTGACCCGGCGGCGGCGCAGCCGGGAATTTGTGGGTCCGTTCACCTGGGCCTGGCGACAGGGGCTCGTAGATGCTGGAGGTGTCGCTGTAGGCGATGGAGTTCTGCTCGGTCAGCCGCTGCTTGACGCTGCCCTCGAACGGTTTGTGGTGGTGTTTCTTTTTGTTCTTCACCAGAATCTTGCCCCCCAGCTCCTGGGGGCTGGGCAGGGCGAAGCCGGGCATGAGCTGGAGGACGGGGAGGAAGGGAAAACGTCTTTAACCCGAGGGCCCCGCTCAACAGGAGAACAATGTCGCAGCAGCGCCGTGCAGCCCGGACTTACCGGGTATTTCTCCAGTGGGTCAATGAGGAGCGCGTCACCAAATATCGTCCGGCAGTACTCGGCCATCTTAGCTTGCTGCTTGGAGCTGAAAATCAAAAGCAGGCGTGTTAGAGGAGCCTTAGGTCTCGCTATCCCCAAAGGCAGGAGGGTCACCAAGTGGCAGGGCCTCAGGCCTCACTGTCGCCAAGGGCAGGAGGGTCATCATGGGGCAGGGCCTCAGGCCTCACTGTTGCCAAGGGCAGGAAGGTCACCATGGGGCAGGGGCTCAGGCCTCGCT
>NW_027309345.1:0-39511 GCF_047496885.1 Scyliorhinus torazame | reverse complement strand
CGTTACGGGCACAATTCAAGCACATCTTCATGCAATGCAGGCCAACAAAAATGTTTTTGTATTTTTCGTTCGATTTTTCCTTGCTCCTAAATGCTCCCTGACTGGAACCTCGAGCTCCCCGCAGAAACCTCCTTTCTAGACACAGGACTGGCTAGGTCATAGAAGGCAGAGAGTAGCAATGGAAGGATGCTTTTCTAATTGGAGGGCTGTGACCAGTGGTGTTCCACAGGGATCAGTGCTGGGACCTTTGCTCTTTGTAGTATATATAAATGATTTGGAGGAAAATGTAACTGGTCTGATTAGTAAGTTTGCAGACGACACAAAGGTTGGTGGAATTGCGGATAGCGATGAGGACTGTCAGAGGATACAGCAGGATTTAGATTGTTTGGAGACTTGGGCGGAGAGATGGCAGATGGAGTTTAATCCGGAGAAATGAGAGGTAATGCATTTTGGAAGGGCTAATGCAGGTAGGGAATATACAGTGAATGGTAGAACCCTCAAGAGTATTGACAGTCAAAGAGATCTAGGAGTACAGGTTCACGGGTCACTGAAAGGGGCAACACAGGTGGAGAAGGTAGTCAAGAAGGCATACGGCATGCTTGCCTTCATTGGCCGGGGCATTGAGTATAAGAATTGGCAAGTCATGTTGCAGCTGTATAGAACCTTAGTTAGGCCACACTTGGAGTATAGTGTTCAATTCTGGTCGCCACACTACCAGAAGGATGTGGAGGCTTTATAGAGGGTGCAGAAGAGATTTACCAGGATGTTGCCTGGTATGGAGGGCATTAGCTATGGGGAGCGGTTGAATAAACTCGGTTTGTTCTCACTGGAACGACGGAGGTTGAGGGGCGACCTGATAGAGGTCTACAAAATTATGAGAGGCATGGACAGAGTGGATAGTCAGAGGCTTTTCCCCAGGGTAGAGGGGTCAAATACTAGGGGGCATAGGTTTAAGGTGCGAGGGGCAAGGTTTAGAGGAGGTGTACGAGGCAAGTTTTTTTACGCAGAGGGTAGTGGGTGCCTGGAACTCGCTACCGGAGGAGGTGGTGGAAGCAGGGACGATAGGGACATTTAAGGGGCATCTTGACAAATATATGAATAGGATGGAATAGAGGGATACAGACCCAGGAAGTGTCGAAGATTGTAGTTTAGTCGGGCAGCAGGGTCGGCACGGGCTTGGAGGGCCGAAGGGCCTGTTCCTGTGCTGTACATTTCTTTGTTCTTTGTTCTTATTATTCCGTCAACATCCAGGAAACACTCAAGCCTCAAAAGAGCCATTTTTCAAGTCACTCCCGATTAACCTGACGGGATTAACCCTCGACATGTTTAGCCAGGGACCAAACACTACGCCTCATAAATTATCTACACCCCCGGGTGTCCTTAAAACCTGAGCAATATTTCATTAGCTAGCTATCTGTAAACAAGGAAGTGGCTCGAGAGACAGAGAGGGGTATAGAGAACAATTATAGAATTGTAACAGTGCAAGGGGCCATTCATGCCCATGCTAGCTCTCCAAAGAAGGTGTGACTTAATGCCACCCCCCCCCCCGAACATTCTCGATCGAACCTGCCTCCACTGCGCTTCCAGGCCGCGCGACCCAGACCCCGACCACTCGCTGTGTGAAGACATTTTCTCTATAATAATAATAACCTTTATTGCCACGAGTAGGCTTACAGTAACACTGCAATAAAGTTACTGTGAAAAGCCCCTAGTCGCCACACTCCGGCGCCTGTTCGGGTACACAGAGGGAGAATTCAGAACGTCCGATTCACCCTAACCTGCACGACTTTCGGGACGAAACCGGAGCCCCCGGAGGAAACCCACGCAGACACGGCAGGGGGGGGGGGGGAGAGAGAACGTGCAGACCCCGCGCAGACAGCGACCCAAGCCGGGAATCGAACCCGGGACCCTGGCGCTGTGAGGCAACAGTGCTAAGCACTGTTACCCTGCTCCTATTAATAAATCCCAGTATACTCTTTCATAAACGACCCTCTCCACCTATCCTCCCACCCTCGATGAGCTATCCACCCAAACGCCCTCTGCTCCAGAACCCCCCTTCAAGAATTTCACCCCTTATTTAGTCATCTCTCCCCGTGCTCGTCCGATCAAAATGCATCACCTCACACTTCTCCGCATCGAACTGCCCCCGCCATCTACTTGCCCGCCCACTCGCGCATGTCCTTTTGAAGGTCTGCACCGGTGGTGTGGTGGAATTATCGCCCCGAGCACTGGACGCGGAGGTCAGCGCCCGGCCGGGATTGGCGCGAGCCCACTCGGCGGACGCCCGGCGCGCCACTCACCTCGCCGTACTTCTCAAAGACGCGTTTGAGCGTTTCCGGGGATGTTCTGTAGGTCAGGTTGTCGACTTTCAGGCTCGTCATTCCTTCGATATCTGGAGGCCCACTGCGATCGTAGCTCATGACTGGTTTCCCAGAGACGTTACTGCAGCGGGAGAAGACACAGCAGGTAAAGGCAGGGCTCCCTGGCCTGAGCTCCCGACGCACCGCCACTGCCACGCACGGCCCCACAGGCCACAGGCCCGCACGGCCCCGCAGGCCACAGGCGCGCACGGCCCCGCAGCCACAGGCACGCACCCCCCCCCCCCGTCACAGCCCCGCACACCCCCCCCCCGTCACAGCCCCGCACCCCCCCCCCCCCGCCACAGCCCCGCACCCACCCCCGTCACAGCCCCGCACCCCCCCCCGTCACAGCCCCGCACACCCCCCCCCCCGTCACAGCCCCGCACACCCCCCCCCCCGTCACAGCCCCGCACACCCCCCCCCCGTCACAGCCCCGCACACCCCCCCCCCCGTCACAGCCCCGCACACCCCCCCCCGTCACAGCCCCGCGCACCCACCCCCGTCACAGCCCCGCACCCACCCCCGTCACAGCCCCGCACCCACCCCCGCACACAGCCCCGCGCACACACCCGTCACAGCCCCGCACCCCCCCCCGTCACAGCCCCGCACCCCCCCCCCCCCGTCACAGCCCCGCACCCACCCCCGTCACAGCCCCGCACCCCCCCCCGTCACAGCCCCGCACACCCCCCCCCCCGTCACAGCCCCGCACACCCCCCCCCCCGTCACAGCCCCGCACCCCCCCCCCCCGTCACAGCCCCGCACACCCCCCCCCCCCCCCGTCACAGCCCCGCACACCCCCCCCCCCGTCACAGCCCCGCGCACCCACCCCCGTCACAGCCCCACACCCACCCCCGTCACAGCCCCGCACCCACCCCCGCACACAGCCCCGCGCACACACCCGTCACAGCCCCGCACCCCCCCCCCGTCACAGCCCCGCACACACCCCCCGTCACAGCCCCGCACCCACCCCCGTCACAGCCCCGCACACCCACCCGTCACAGCCCCGCACACCCACCCGTCACAGCCCCGCACACACCCCCGTCACAGCCCCGCACACCCCCCCCGTCACAGCCCCGCACCCCCCCCCGTCACAGCCCCGCACACACCCCCGTCACAGCCCCGCACACCCCCCCCCGTCACAGCCCCGCACACCCCCCCCCGTCACAGCCCCGCACACCCACCCGTCACAGCCCCACACACACACCCCCGTCACAGCCCCGCACCCACCCCCGTCACAGCCCCACACACACCCCCGTCACAGCCCCACACACACCCCCGTCACAGCCCCACACCCACCCCCGTCACAGCCCCGCACCCACCCCCGTCACAGCCCCCGCACACACCCCCGTCACAGCCCCACACACACCCCCGTCACAGCCCCACACACACCCCCGTCACAGCCCCACACACACACATCCCCATATCCCTAACCCCCCATTCTCCCCCTATCCCTAACCCCACATTCTCCCCGCATCCCTAACCCCATTCTCCCCGTATCCCTAACCCCATTCTCCCCGTATCCCTAACCCCACATTCTCCCCGTATCCCTAACCCCCCATTCACCCCGTATCCCTAACCCCACATTCTCCCCGTATCCCTAACCCCACATTCTCCCCGTATCCCTAACCCCATTCTCCCCGTATCCCTAACCCCATTCTCCCTGTATCCCTAACCCCATTCTCCCCGTATCCCTAACCCCACATTCTCCCCCATATCCCTAACCCCACATTCTCCCCGTATCCCTAACCCCATTCTCCCCGTATCCCTAACCCCACATTCTCCCCGTATCCCTAACCCCACATTCTCCCCGTATCCCTAACCCCCCATTCTCCCCGTATCCCTAACCCCATTCTCCCCGTATCCCTAACCCCCCATTCTCCCCGTATCCCTAACCCCACATTCTCCCCGTATCCCTAACCCCACATTCTCCCCGTATCCCTAACCCCACATTCTCCCCGTATCCCTAACCCCATTCTCCCCGTATCCCTAACCCCACATTCTCCCCGTATCCCTAACCCCCCATTCTCCCCGTATCCCTAACCCCCCATTCTCCCCGTATCCCTAACCCCATTCTCCCTGTATCCCTAACCCCACATTCTCCCCGTATCCCTAACCCCCCATTCTCCCCGTATCCCTAACCCCCCATTCTCCCCGTATCCCTAACCCCCCATTCTCCCTGTATCCCTAACCCCACATTCTCCCCGTATCCCTAACCCCCATTCTCCCCGTATCCCTAACACCACATTCTCCCCGTATCCCTAACCCCATTCTCCCCGTATCCCTAACCCCACATTCTCCCCGTATCCCTAACCCCCATTCTCCCCGTATCCCTAACACCACATTCTCCCCGTAAACCTAACCCCATTCTCCCCGTATCCCTAACCCCACATTCTCACCGTATCCCTAACCCCATTCTCCCCGTATCCCTAACCCCATTCTCCCCGTATCCCTAACCCCACATTCTCCCCGTATCCCTAACCCCACATTCTCCCCGTATCCCTAACCCCATTCTCCCCATCTCTTATTTAACCCCATTTCACTCCAATCCCTCATCTCTTTTAATTTATCGCCCCACCTCACCCCCAATCCCCCCACCTTGCTCCCATTTCCCCCGAACCGTCCCATTCTCTCCCTGGTCGCCCAATATCGCCATCTCCCCCCCCAATCGCCCCCATAGAACATAGAAAATACAGCACAGAACAGGCCCTTCGGCCCACGATGTTGTGCCGAACCTTTGTCCTAGATTAATCATAGATTATCATTGAATCTCCCCCATTGTCCCCCAATATCTCCCATTGCCCATTTCCCCCCAATGCCTCCCAATCTCCCCCATTTCCCCCCTATCTCTCCCATTGCCTCACAATCTCCCCCATTTCCCCCAATCACCCCATCCCCATTTCCCCCAATCACTCCCATCGCCCCCCCCAATCACTTCCATCGCCCCCCCAATCACTCCCATCGCCCCCCCAATCACTCCCATCGCCCCCCCAATCACTCCCACTGCCCCCCCCAATCACTCCCACTGCCCCCCCAATCACTCCCACCGCCCCCCCCAATCACTCCCATCGCCCCCCCCAATCACTCCCATCGCCCCCCCCAATCACTCCCATCGCCCCCCCCAATCACTCCCATCGCCCCCCCCAATCACTCCCATCGCCCCCCAATCTCCCCCGTTGCCCCCCAACCTCCCCCGTTGCCCCCCAATCTCCCCCATTGCCCCCCAATCTCCCCCATTGCCCCCCAATCTCCCCCGTTGCCCCCCAATCTCCCCCGTTGCCCCCCAATCTCCCCCGTTGCCCCCCAATCTCCCCCGTTGCCCCCCAATCTCCCCCATTCACTCCCATTTCACCCCAATCTCCCCCATTGCCCCCATCTCCATTGCTCCCATTGCCCCCCAATCTCTCCCATTGCCACCCATTTCACCCCAATCACTCCCATTGCCCCCCAATCTCCCCCATTGCCCCCCAATCTCCCCCATTGCCCCCCAATCTCCCCCATTGCCCCCCAATCTCCCCATTGCCCCCCAATCTCCCCCCAATCTCCCCCATTGCCCCCCAATCTCCCCCATTGCCCCCCAATCTCCCCCATTGCCCCCCAATCTCCCCCATTGCCCCCCAATCTCCCCCATTGCCCCCCAATCTCCCCCATTGCCCCCCAATCTCCCCCATTGCCCCCCAATCTCCCCCATTGCCCCCCAATCTCCCCCATTGCCCCCCAATCTCCCCCATTGCCCCCCAATCTCCCCCATTGCCCCCCAATCTCCCCCATTGCCCCCCAATCTCCCCCATTGCCCCCCAATCTCCCCCATTGCCCCCCAATCTCCCCCATTGCCCCCCAATCTCCCCCATTGCCCCCCAATCTCCCCCATTGCCCCCCAATCTCCCCCATTGCCCCCCAATCTCCCCCATTGCCCCAATCTCCCCCATTGCCCCCCAATCTCCCCCATTGCCCCCCAATCTCCCCCATTGCCCCCCAATCTCCCCCATTGCCCCCAATCTCCCCATTGCCCCCCAATCTCCCCCATTGCCCCCCAATCTCCCCCATTGCCCCCCAATCTCCCCCATTGCCCCCCAATCTCCCCATTGCCCCCCAATCTCCCCCATTGCCCCCCAATCACCCCCATTGCCCCCAATCACCCCCATTGCCCCCCAATCACTCCCATTGCCCCCCAATCACTCCCATTGCCCCCCAATCTCCCCCATTGCCCCCAATCTCCCCCATTGCCCCCCAATCTCCCCCATTGCCCCCCAATCTCCGCCATTTCACGCCAATCACTCCCATTGCCCCTCATGTCACCCCAATCTCCCCCATTGCCCCCAATCTCCATTGCCTCCCATTGCCCCCCATTGCCCCCCAATCTCTCCCATTGCCCCCCAATCTCTCCCATTGCCCCCCAATCTCTCCCATTGCCCCCCAATCTCTCCCATTGCCCCCCAATCTCTCCCATTGCCCCCAATCTCTCCCATTGCCCCCAATCTCTCCCATTGCCCCCCAATCTCTCCCATTGCCCCCCAATCTCTCCCATTGCCCCCCAATCTCTCCCATTGCCCCCCAATCTCTCCCATTGCCCCCCAATCTCTCCCATTGCCCCCCAATCTCTCCCATTGCCCCCCAATCTCTCCCATTGCCCCCCAATCTCTCCCATTGCCCCCCAATCTCTCCCATTGCCCCCCAATCTCTCCCATTGCCCCCCAATCTCTCCCATTGCCCCCCAATCTCTCCCATTGCCCCCCAATCTCTCCCATTGCCCCCCAATCTCTCCCATTGCCCCCCAATCTCTCCCATTGCCCCCCAATCTCTCCCATTGCCCCCCAATCTCTCCCATTGCCCCCCAATCTCTCCCATTGCCCCCCAATCTCTCCCATTGCCCCCCAATCTCTCCCATTGCCCCCCAATCTCTCCCATTGCCCCCCAATCTCTCCCATTGCCCCCCAATCTCTCCCATTGCCCCCCAATCTCTCCCATTGCCCCCAATCTCTCCCATTGCCCCCCAATCTCTCCCATTGCCCCCCAATCTCTCCCATTGCCCCCCAATCTCTCCCATTGCCCCCCAATCTCTCCCATTGCCCCCCAATCTCTCCCATTGCCCCCCAATCTCTCCCATTGCCCCCCAATCTCTCCCATTGCCCCCCAATCTCTCCATTGCCCCCCAATCTCTCCCATTGCCCCCCAATCTCTCCCATTGCCCCCCAATCTCTCCCATTGCCCCCCAATCTCTCCCATTGCCCCCCAATCTCTCCCATTGCCCCCCAATCTCTCCCATTGCCCCCCAATCTCTCCCATTGCCCCCCAATCTCTCCCATTGCCCCCAATCTCTCCCATTGCCCCCAATCTCTCCCATTGCCCCCCAATCTCTCCCATTGCCCCCCAATCTCTCCCATTTCCCCCCAATCATCCCATTGCCCCCCAATCTCCCCATTGCCCCCCAATCACTCCCATTGCCCCCCAATCTCCCCATTTCACCCCAATCACTCCCATTTCACCCCAATCACTCCCATTTCACCCCAATCACTCCCATTTCACCCCAATCACTCCCATTTCACCCCAATCACTCCCATTTCACCCCAATCACTCCCATTTCACCCCAATCACTCCCATTTCACCCCAATCACTCCCATTTCACCCCAATCACTCCCATTTCACCCCAATCACTCCCATTTCACCCCAATCACTCCCATTTCACCCCAATCACTCCCATTGCCCCCCAATCTCCCCCATTTCACCCCAATCACTCCCATTTCACCCCAATCTCCCCATTGCCCCCAATCACTCCCATTGCCCCCCAATCTCCCCCATTTCACCCCAATCTCTCCCATTGCCCCCCAATCTCTCCCATTTCACCCCAATCTCTCCCATTTCACTCCAATCTCTCCCATTGCCCCCCAATCACTCCCATTTCACCCCAATCTCTCCCATTTCACCCCAATCTCTCCCATTTCACCCCAATCACTCCCATTGCCCCCCAATCACTCCCATTGCCCCCCAATCTCTCCCATTGCCCCCCAATCTCTCCCATTGCCCCCCAATCTCTCCCATTGCCCCCCAATCACTCCCATTTCACCCCAATCTCTCCCATTTCACCCCAATCACTCCCATTGCCCCCCAATCTCCCCCATTTCACCCCAATCTCCCCCATTTCACCCCAATCTCCCCCATTTCACCCCAATCTCCCCCATTTCACCCCAATCTCTCCCATTTCACCCCAATCTCTCCCATTTCACCCCAATCTCTCCCATTTCACCCCAATCTCTCCCATTTCACCCCAATCTCTCCCATTTCACCCCAATCTCTCCCATTTCACCCCAATCTCTCCCATTTCACCCCAATCTCTCCCATTGCCCCCCAATCTCTCCCATTGCCCCCCAATCTCTCCCATTTCACCCCAATCTCCCCCATTTCACCCCAATCTCCCCCATTTCACCCCAATCTCTCCCATTTCACCCCAATCACTCCCATTTCACCCCAATCACTCCCATTGCCCCCCAATCACTCCCATTTCACCCCAATCACTCCCATTTCACCCCAATCTCCCCCATTTCACCCCAATCTCCCCCATTTCACCCCAATCACTCCCATTGCCCCCCAATCACTCCCATTTCACCCCAATCACTCCCATTTCACCCCAATCTCCCCATTGCCCCCCAATCTCCCCCATTTCACCCCAATCACTCCCATTGCCCCCCAATCTCCCCCATTGCCCCCCAATCTCTCCCATTGCCCCCCAATCACTCCCATTGCCCCGAATCACTCCCATTTCACCCCAATCACTCCCATTTCACCCCAATCACTCCCATTGCCCCACAATCTCCCCCATTTCACCCCAATCACTCCCATTTCACCCCAATCACTCCCATTGCCCCCCAATCACTCCCATTGCCCCCCAATCACTCCCATTGCCCCCCAATCACTCCCATTTCACCCAATCTCCCCCATTGCCCCCCAATCACTCCCATTGCCCCCCAATCACTCCCATTTCACCCCAATCACTCCCATTGCCCCCCAATCTCCCCCATTGCCCCCCAATCACGCCCATTTCACCCCAATCTCCCCCATTGCCCCACAATCACTCCCATTGCCCCCCAATCTCCCCCATTGCCCCCCAATCACTCCCATTGCCCCCCAATCTCCCCCATTTCACCCCAATCACTCCCATTTCACCCCAATCACTCCCATTTCACCCCAATCTCCCCCATTTCACCCCCCCCAATCTCCCCCATTTCACCCCAATCTCCCCCATTGCCCCCCAATCTCCCCCATTGCCCCCCAATCTCCCCCATTGCCCCCCAATCACTCCCATTTCACCCCAATCACTCCCATTTCACCCCAATCACTCCCATTGCCCCACAATCACTCCCATTGCCCCCCAATCTCCCCCATTTCACCCCAATCTCCCCCATTTCACCCCAATCTCCCCCATTTCACCCCAATCTCCCCCATTTCACCCCAATCTCCCCATTGCCCCCCAATCTCCCCCATTGCCCCCCAATCTCCCCCATTGCCCCCCAATCACTCCCATTTCACCCCAATCACTCCCATTGCCCCACAATCACTCCCATTGCCCCCCAATCTCCCCCATTTCACCCCAATCTCCCCCATTTCACCCCAATCTCCCCCATTGCCCCCAATCTCCCCCATTGCCCCCCAATCTCCCCCATTGCCCCCCCAATCTCCCCCATTTCACCCCAATCACTCCCATTGCCCCCCAATCTCCCCCATTTCACCCCAATCTCCCCCATTTCACCCCAATCTCCCCCATTGCCCCCCAATCACTCCCATTGCCCCCCAATCACTCCCATTGCCCCCCAATCTCCCCCATTGCCCCCCAATCACTCCCATTTCACCCCAATCTCCCCCATTTCACCCCAATCTCCCCCATTTCACCCCAATCTCCCCCATTGCCCCCCAATCACTCCCATTTCACCCCAATCACTCCCATTGCCCCCCAAATCTCCCCCATTTCACCCCAATCACTCCCATTTCACCCCAATCTCCCCCATTTCACCCCAATCTCCCCCATTGCCCCCCAATCACTCCCATTTCACCCCAATCTCCCCCATTTCACCCCAATCACTCCCATTTCACCCCAATCTCCCCCATTGCCCCCCAATCACTCCCATTTCACCCCAATCTCCCCCATTTCACCCCAATCTCCCCCATTTCACCCCAATCTCCCCCATTGCCCCCCAATCACTCCCATTTCACCCCAATCACTCCCATTGCCCCCCAATCTCCCCCATTTCACCCCAATCACTCCCATTGCCCCCCAATCTCCCCCATTGCCCCCCAATCACTCCCATTTCACCCCAATCTCCCCATTTCACCCCAATCTCCCCCATTTCACCCCAATCTCCCCCATTGCCCCCCAATCACTCCCATTTCACCCCAATCACTCCCATTGCCCCCCAATCTCCCCCATTTCACCCCAATCACTCCCATTTCACCCCAATCTCCCCCATTTCACCCCAATCTCCCCCATTGCCCCCCAATCACTCCCATTTCACCCCAATCTCCCCCATTTCACCCCAATCACTCCCATTTCACCCCAATCTCCCCCATTGCCCCCCAATCACTCCCATTTCACCCCAATCTCCCCCATTTCACCCCAATCTCCCCCATTTCACCCCAATCTCCCCCATTGCCCCCCAATCTCTCCCATTTCACCCCAATCACTCCCATTTCACCCCAATCTCTCCCATTTCACCCCAATCACTCCCATTTCACCCCAATCACTCCCATTTCACCCCAATCACTCCCATTTCACCCCAATCTCCCCCATTGCCCCCCAATCACTCCCATTTCACCCCAATCACTCCCATTGCCCCCCAATCTCCCCCATTTCACCCCAATCACTCCCATTGCCCCCCAATCTCCCCCATTGCCCCCCAATCACTCCCATTTCACCCCAATCTCCCCCATTTCACCCCAATCTCCCCCATTTCACCCCAATCTCCCCCATTGCCCCCCAATCACTCCCATTTCACCCCAATCACTCCCATTGCCCCCCCAATCTCCCCCATTTCACCCCAATCACTCCCATTTCACCCCAATCTCCCCCATTGCCCCCCAATCACTCCCATTTCACCCCAATCTCCCCCATTTCACCCCAATCACTCCCATTTCACCCCAATCTCCCCCATTGCCCCCCAATCACTCCCATTTCACCCCAATCTCCCCCATTTCACCCCAATCTCCCCCATTTCACCCCAATCTCCCCATTGCCCCCCAATCTCTCCCATTTCACCCCAATCACTCCCATTTCACCCCAATCTCTCCCATTTCACCCCAATCACTCCCATTTCACCCCAATCACTCCCATTTCACCCCAATCTCCCCCATTGCCCCCCAATCACTCCCATTTCACCCCAATCTCCCCCATTTCACCCCAATCTCCCCCATTTCACCCCAATCTCTCCCATTGCACCCCAATCTCCCCCATTGCCCCCCAATCTCCCCCATTTCACCCCAATCTCTCCCATTGCACCCCAATCTCTCCCATTGCCCCCCAATCTCCCCCATTGCCCCCCAATCTCCCCCATTGCCCCCCAATCTCTCCCATTGCCCCCCCAATCTCCCCCATTGCCCCCCAATCTCCCCCATTGCCCCCCAATCTCCCCCATTGCCCCCCAATCTCCCCCATTGCCCCCCAATCTCCCCCATTGCCCCCCAATCTCACCCATTGCCCCCCAATCTCTCCCATTGCCCCCCCAATCTCCCCCATTGCCCCCCAATCACTCCCATTTCACCCCAATCACTCCCATTTCACCCCAATCACTCCCATTTCACCCCAATCACTCCCATTTCACCCCAATCACTCCCATTTCACCCCAATCACTCCCATTTCACCCCAATCACTCCCATTTCACCCCAATCACTCCCATTTCACCCCAATCACTCCCATTTCACCCCAATCACTCCCATTTCACCCCAATCACTCCCATTTCACCCCAATCACTCCCATTTCACCCCAATCACTCCCATTTCACCCCCAATCACTCCCATTTCACCCCAATCACTCCCATTTCACCCCACTCACTCCCATTTCACCCCAATCACTCCCATTTCACCCCACTCACTCCCATTTCACCCCACTCACTCCCATTTCACCCCACTCACTCCCATTTCACCCCAATCTCCCCCATTGCCCCCCAATCTCCCCCATTGCCCCCCAATCTCCCCCATTGCCCCCCAATCACTCCCATTGCCCCCAATCACTCCCATTTCACCCCAATCACTCCCATTGCCCCTCAATCTCTCCCATTGCCCCCCAATCTCTCCCATTGCCCCCCAATCTCTCCCATTTCACCCCAATCTCACCCAATCACTCCCATTGCCCCCCAATTTCCCCCATTTCACCCCAATCTCCCCCATTTCACCCCAATCACTCCATTTCACCCCAATCTCTCCCATTTCACCCCACTCACTCCCATTTCACCCCACTCACTCCCATTTCACCCCACTCACTCCCATTTCACCCCACTCACTCCCATTTCACCCCAATCTCCCCCATTGCCCCCCAATCTCCCCCATTGCCCCCCAATCTCCCCCATTGCCCCCCAATCACTCCCATTGCCCCCAATCACTCCCATTTCACCCCAATCACTCCCATTGCCCCTCAATCTCTCCCATTGCCCCCCAATCTCTCCCATTGCCCCCCAATCTCTCCCATTTCACCCCAATCTCACCCCAATCACTCCCATTGCCCCCAATTTCCCCCATTTCACCCCAATCTCCCCATTTCACCCCAATCACTCCCATTTCACCCCAATCTCTCCCATTTCACCCCAATCTCTCCCATTTCACCCCAATCTCTCCCATTTCACCCCAATCACTCCCATTTCACCCCAATCACTCCCATTTCACCCCAATCACTCCCATTTCACCCCAATCACTCCCATTTCACCCCAATCACTCCCATTTCACCCCAATCACTCCCATTTCACCCCAATCACTCCCATTTCACCCCAATCACTCCCATTTCACCCCAATCACTCCCATTTCACCCCAATCACTCCCATTTCACCCCACTCACTCCCATTTCACCCCACTCACTCCCATTTCACCCCACTCACTCCCATTTCACCCCACTCACTCCCATTTCACCCCAATCTCCCCCATTGCCCCCCAATCTCCCCCATTGCCCCCCAATCTCCCCCATTGCCCCCCAATCACTCCCATTGCCCCCAATCACTCCCATTTCACCCCCAATCACTCCCATTGCCCCTCAATCTCTCCCATTGCCCCCCAATCTCTCCCATTGCCCCCCAATCTCTCCCATTTCACCCCAATCTCACCCCAATCACTCCCATTGCCCCCCAATTTCCCCCATTTCACCCCAATCTCCCCCATTTCACCCCAATCACTCCCATTTCACCCCAATCTCTCCCATTTCACCCCAATCTCTCCCATTTCACCCCAATCTCTCCCATTTCACCCCAATCTCTCCCATTTCACCCCAATCTCTCCCATTTCACCCCAATCTCTCCCATTTCACCCCAATCTCTCCCATTTCACCCCAATCACTCCCATTTCACCCCAATCACTCCCATTTCACCCCAATCACTCCCATTTCACCCCAATCTCTCCCATTTCACCCCAATCACTCCCATTTCACCCCAATCTCTCCCATTTCACCCCAATCTCTCCCATTTCACCCCAATCACTCCCATTTCACCCCAATCACTCCCATTTCACCCCAATCACTCCCATTTCACCCCAATCACTCCCATTTCACCCCAATCTCTCCCATTTCACCCCAATCTCTCCCATTTCACCCCAATCTCTCCCATTTCACCCCAATCAGTCCCATTTCACCCCAATCACTCCCATTTCACCCCAATCACTCCCATTTCACCCCAATCTCCCCATTTCACCCCAATCTCTCCCATTTCACCCCAATCTCTCCCATTTCACCCCAATCTCTCCCATTTCACCCCAATCTCTCCCATTTCACCCCAATCTCTCCCATTTCACCCCAATCACTCCCATTTCACCCCAATCACTCCCATTTCACCCCAATCACTCCCATTTCACCCCAATCTCTCCCATTTCACCCCAATCTCTCCCATTTCACCCCAATCACTCCCATTTCACCCCAATCACTCCCATTTCACCCCAATCACTCCCATTTCACCCCAATCACTCCCATTTCACCCCAATCTCTCCCATTTCACCCCAATCACTCCCATTTCACCCCAATCACTCCCATTTCACCCCAATCTCCCCCATTGCCCCCCAATCACTCCCATTGCCCCCAATCACTCCCATTTCACCCCAATCACTCCCATTTCACCCCAATCACTCCCATTTCACCCCAATCACTCCCATTTCACCCCAATCTCTCCCATTTCACCCCAATCTCTCCCATTTCACCCCAATCACTCCCATTTCACCCCAATCACTCCCATTTCACCCCAATCACTCCCATTTCACCCCAATCACTCCCATTTCACCCCAATCTCTCCCATTTCACCCCAATCACTCCCATTTCACCCCAATCTCTCCCATTTCACCCCAATCTCTCCCATTTCACCCCAATCTCTCCCATTTCACCCCAATCTCTCCCATTTCACCCCAATCTCTCCCATTGCCCCCCAATCACTCCCATTTCACCCCAATCACTCCCATTGCCCCCCAATCTCCCCCATTTCACCCCAATCACTCCCATTGCCCCCAATCTCCCCCATTTCACCCCAATCACTCCCATTGCCCCCCAATCTCCCCCATTGCCCCCCAATCACTCCCATTTCACCCCAATCTCTCCCATTGCCCCCCAATCACTCCCATTGCTCCCCAATCACTCCCATTGCCCCCCAATCACTCCCATTTCACCCCAATCTCCCCCATTGCCCCCCAATCTCTCCCATTGCCCCCCAATCTCTCCCATTGCCCCCCAATCACTCCCATTTCACCCCAATCACTCCCATTGCCCCCCAATCTCTCCCATTGCCCCCCAATCACTCCCATTTCACCCCAATCTCTCCCATTTCACCCCAATCACTCCCATTTCACCCCAATCTCTCCCATTTCACCCCAATCTCTCCCATTTCACCCCAATCACTCCCATTGCCCCCCAATCTCCCCCATTGCCCCCCAATCACTCCCATTTCACCCCAATCTCTCCCATTGCCCCCCAATCACTCCATTTCACCCCAATCTCCCCCATTGCCCCCCAATCTCTCCCATTGCCCCCCAATCACTCCCATTTCACCCCAATCTCTCCCATTGCCCCCCAATCTCTCCCATTTCACCCCAATCACTCCCATTGCCCCCCAATCACTCCCATTTCACCCCAATCACTCCCATTTCACCCCAATCTCTCCCATTGCCCCCCAATCACTCCCATTTCACCCCAATCACTCCCATTTCACCCCAATCTCCCCCATTTCACCCCAATCACTCCCATTGCCCCCCAATCTCTCCCATTTCACCCCAATCACTCCCATTGCCCCCCAATCTCTCCCATTTCACCCCAATCACTCCCATTGCCCCCCAATCTCTCCCATTTCACCCCAATCTCTCCCATTGCCCCCCAATCTCTCCCATTTCACCCCAATCACTCCCATTGCCCCCAATCACTCCCATTTCACCCCAATCACTCCCATTTCACCCCAATCTCTCCCATTGCCCCCCAATCACTCCCATTTCACCCCAATCACTCCCATTTCACCCCAATCTCCCCCATTTCACCCCAATCACTCCCATTGCCCCCCAATCTCTCCCATTTCACCCCAATCTCTCCCATTGCCCCCCAATCTCTCCCATTTCACCCCAATCACTCCCATTGCCCCCCAATCACTCCCATTTCACCCCAATCACTCCCATTTCACCCCAATCTCTCCCATTGCCCCCCAATCTCTCCCATTTCACCCCAATCACTCCCATTGCCCCCCAATCACTCCCATTTCACCCCAATCACTCCCATTTCACCCCAATCACTCCCATTTCACCCCAATCACTCCCATTGCCCCCCAATCACTCCCATTTCACCCCAATCACTCCCATTTCACCCCAATCACTCCCATTGCCCCCCAATCACTCCCATTTCACCCCAATCTCTCCCATTGCCCCCCAATCTCTCCCATTTCACCCCAATCACTCCCATTTCACCCCAATCACTCCCATTTCACCCCAATCACTCCCATTTCACCCCAATCACTCCCATTTCACCCCAATCTCTCCCATTGCCCCCCAATCACTCCCATTTCACCCCAATCACTCCCATTTCACCCCAATCACTCCCATTTCACCCCAATCACTCCCATTTCACCCCAATCACTCCCATTTCACCCCAATCACTCCCATTTCACCCCAATCACTCCCATTGCCCCCCAATCACTCCCATTTCACCCCAATCACTCCCATTTCACCCCAATCTCTCCCATTGCCCCCCAATCACTCCCATTTCACCCCAATCACTCCCATTTCACCCCAATCTCCCCCATTTCACCCCAATCACTCCCATTGCCCCCCAATCTCTCCCATTTCACCCCAATCTCTCCCATTGCCCCCCAATCTCTCCCATTTCACCCCAATCACTCCCATTGCCCCCCAATCACTCCCATTTCACCCCAATCACTCCCATTTCACCCCAATCTCTCCCATTGCCCCCCAATCTCTCCCATTTCACCCCAATCACTCCCATTGCCCCCCAATCACTCCCATTTCACCCCAATCACTCCCATTTCACCCCAATCACTCCCATTTCACCCCAATCACTCCCATTGCCCCCCAATCACTCCCATTTCACCCCAATCACTCCCATTTCACCCCAATCACTCCCATTGCCCCCCAATCACTCCCATTTCACCCCAATCTCTCCCATTGCCCCCCAATCTCTCCCATTTCACCCCAATCACTCCCATTTCACCCCAATCACTCCCATTTCACCCCAATCACTCCCATTTCACCCCAATCACTCCCATTTCACCCCAATCTCCCCCATTTCACCCCAATCACTCCCATTGCCCCCCAATCACTCCCATTGCCCCCCAATCACTCCCATTGCCCCCCAATCACTCCCATTTCACCCCAATCTCTCCCATTGCCCCCCAATCACTCCCATTGCCCCCCAATCACTCCCATTTCACCCCAATCTCTCCCATTGCCCCCCAATCACTCCCATTTCACCCCAATCTCTCCCATTGCCCCCCAATCTCTCCCATTTCACCCCAATCACTCCCATTTCACCCCAATCTCTCCCATTGCCCCCCAATCACTCCCATTTCACCCCAATCTCTCCCATTGCCCCCCAATCTCTCCCATTTCACCCCAATCACTCCCATTTCACCCCAATCACTCCCATTGCCCCCCAATCACTCCCATTGCCCCCCATTGCCCCCCAATCTCTCCCATTGCCCCCCAATCTCCCCCATTGCCCCCCCAACGCGCTCTAATCTCCCCACCTTCCCCCCCAGTTAGTGTGAACCCCTCCATCCCCCCCCCAGTTATTCCCTGGCCCCCCTTTCCCTCCCCCCCTGTCCCCCCTCTCTCCTCCCTCCCCCCCTGTCCCCCCTCCCCCCTCCCCTCCTCTCCCTCTCCCTCTCTATCTCCCCTCTCTCTCTCTCTCCCTCTCTCCCTCCTTCCCTCTCTCACCCTCAAGACTCCACTCGAGAGCACCAGCACCAGGAGGAAGCGAAAATGGCGCCCGGAAGTGACGCCGCCGGTTCTCCCCACCCCCCCGGAAGTGACGTCGCGCGGGGCGGAACGCGTCACCGGACCTTCCCCCGCCGCCGCCGCCGCCGCGCCTTTGTCGGCAGCCTGGGGAAAGGGGGCGGGGCGGAAGCGCGGGACCGCCGGAAGCTGTCTAGCGTGCGGGGCGGAAGCGGGGCGGCCCGCCGGAAGCTGCCAAGCGGGCGGGGCGGAAGCGGGGCTTCTCTGTCCTCCTCCACGCGGCTTTTTTGTTGAGGCGGCGGCGGCGGCGGCGGCGGAGAGGGAGCCGCTTCCGGTCGGGTGGGGGAGGGGGGAGAGCCGCTTCCGGTGGGAGGCGGAGGCTGTTCAACCGTCACCCCAAATTTCAAATCCCAATTGTTTTTTATCCCTCAATCCCAAATTTCTGATTTAATTTCAAAACGTTTATTCCTCAATCCCAAATTTCTGATTTAATTTCAAAACGTTTATTCCTCAATCCCAAATTTCTGATTTAATTTCGAAACGTTCATTCCTCAATCCCAAATTTCTGATTTAATTTCGAAATTTTTATTCCTCAATCCCAAATTTCTGATTTAATTTCAAAACGTTTATTCCTCAATCCCAAATTTCTGATTTAATTTCGAAACGTTCATTCCTCAATCCCAAATTTCTGATTTAATTTCAAAATGTTTATTCCTCAATCCCAAATTTCTGATTTAATTTCAAAATGTTTATTCCTCAATCCCAAATTTCTGATTTAATTTAAAAATGCTTATTCCTCAGTCGCAAATTTCTGATTTAATTTCGAAATGTTTATTCCTCAATCCCAAATTTCTGATTTAATTTCGAAATGCTCATTCCTCAATCCCAAATTTCTGATTTAATTTCGAAATGTTCATTCCTCAATCCCAAATTTCTGATTTAATTTTGAAATGTTTATTCCTCAGTCCCAAATTTCTGATTTAATTTCAAAATGTTTATTCCTCAATCCCAAATTTCTGATTTAATTTTAAAATGTTCATTCCTCAATCCCAAATTTCTGATTTAATTTCGAAATGTTTATTCCTCAATCCCAAATTTCTGATTTAATTTCGAAATGTTTATTCCTCAATCCCAAATTTCTGATTTAATTTCAAAACGTCTATTCCTCAATCCCAAATTTCTGATTTAATTTCGAAATGTTTATTCCTCAATCCCAAATTTCTGATTTAATTTCAAAACGCTTATTCCTCAATCCCAAATTTCTGATTTAATTTTAAAATGTTCATTCCTCAATCCCAAATTTCTGATTTAATTTCGAAATGTTTATTCCTCAATCCCAAATTGCTGATTTAATTTCGAAATGTTTATTCCTCAATCCCAAATTTCTGATTTAATTTAAAAATGCTTATTCCTCAATCCCAAATTTCTGATTTAATTTCGAAATGTTTATTCCTCAATCCCAAATTTCTGATTTAATTTCAAAACGCTTATTCCTCAATCCCAAATTTCTGATTTAATTTCAAAATGTTTATTCCTCAATCCCAAATTTCTGATTTAATTTCAAAATGCTTATTCCTCAATCCCAAATTTCTGATTTAATTTCGAAATGTTTATTCCTCAATCCCAAATTTCTGATTTAATTTCAAAATGCTTATTCCTCAATCCCAAATTTCTGATTTAATTTCGAAATGTTTATTCCTCAATCCCAAATTTCTGATTTAATTTCGAAATGTTTATTCCTCAGTCGCAAATTTCTGATTTAATTTAAAAATGCTTATTCCTCAATCCCAAATTTCTGATTTAATTTCAAAATGTTTATTCCCTCCATTACCAAATTTCTGATTTAATTTCAAAATGTTTATTCCCTCCATTACCAAATTTCTGATTTAATTTCAAAATGTTTATTCCTCAATCCCAAATTTCTGATTTAATTTCGAAATGTTTATTCCTCAAACTCAAATTTTGATTTAATTAAAAATATTTTCATAGAATTTACAGTGCAGAAGGAGGCCATTCGGCCCTTTGAGTCTGCACCGGCTCTTGGAAAGAGCACCCTACCCAAACTCAACACCTCCACCCAACACCAAGGGCAATTTTGGACACTAAGGGCAATTTATCATTGGCCAATTCACCTAACCTGCACATCTTTGGGCTGTGGGAGGAAACCGGAGCACCCGGAGGAAACCCACGCACACACGGGGAGGACGTGCAGACTCCGCACAGACAGTGACCCAAGCCGGAATCGAACCTGGGACCCTGGAGCTGTGAAGCAATTGTGCTACCCACAATGCTACCGTGCTGTCCTTAAGAACAAATAAATCTACACTATATCATTTTACCGTAATCCATGTACCTACCCAGTAGCTGCTTGAAGGTCCCTAATGTTTCCGACTCAACTACTTCCACAGGCAGTGCATTCCATGCCCCCACTACTCTCTGGGTAAAGAATCTACCTCTGATATCCCTCCTATATCTTCCACCTTTCACCTTAAATTTATGTCCCCTTGTAATGGTTTGTTCCACCCGGGGAAAAAGTCTCTGACTGCTCTATCTATTCCCCTGATCATCTTATAAACCTCTATCAAGTCGCCCCTCATCCTTCTCCGTTCTAATGAGAAAAGGCCTAGCACCCTCAACCTTTCCTCGTAAGACCTACTCTCCCCATTCCAGGCAACATCCTGGTAAATCTCCTTTGCACCTTTTCCAAAGCTTCCACATCCTTCCTAAAATGAGGCGACCAGAACTGTACACAGTACTCCAAATGTGGCCTTACCAAAGTTTTGTACAGCTGCATCATCACCTCACGGCTCTTAAATTCAATCCCTCTGTTAATGAACGCGAGCACACCATAGGCCTTCTTCACAGCTCTATCCACGTGAGTGGCAACTTTAATGTCTTAATAAAATGTTTCTCAAAAAAAGTTTACCAAATTTGATTTAGACCATAAGACCATCAGACATAGGAGCGGAAGTCAGGCCATTCGGCCCATCGAGTCCACTCCACCATTCAATCGCGGCTGATTTCAACTCCATTTCCCCGCTCTCTCTCCATAGCCCTTAATTCCTCGAGAAATCAAGAATTTATCAACTTCTGTCTTAAAGACACTCAATGTCCCGGCCTCCACCGCCCTCTGTGGCAATGAATTCCACAGACCCACCACTCTCTGGCTGAAGAAATTTCTCCTCATCTCTGTTCTAAAGTGACTCCCTTTTATTCTAAGGCTGTGCCCCCGGGTCCTAGTCTCCCCTGCGAATGGAAACAACTTCCCTACATCCACCCTATCTAAGCCATTCATTATCTTGTAAGTTTCTATTAGATCTCCCCTCAACCTCCTAAACTCCAATGAATATAATCCCAGGATCCTCAGACGTTCATCGTATGTTAGGCCTACCATTCCTGGGATCATCCGTGTGAATCTCCGCTGGATCCGCTCCAGTGCCAGTATGTCCTTCCTGAGGTGTGGGGCCCAAAATTGCTCACAGTATTCTAAATGGGGCCTAACTAATGCTTTATAAAGCTTCAGAAGTACATCCCTGCTTTTATATTCCAAGCCTCTTGAGATGAATGACAACATTGCATTTGCTTTCTTAATTACGGACTCAACCTGCAAGTTTACCTTTAGAGAATCCTGGACTGGGACTCCCAAGTCCCTTTGCACTTCAGCATTATGAATTTTTGTCACCGTTTAGAAAATAGTCCATGCCTCTATTCTATTTAATCTCAAAATATTTTTCCCTCGTTCCCAAATTCCTGATTTCATATCCAAATTTTTTTCAGTCCTCAATTCGAAATTTCTAATTTAATTTCGAAATTTTTTTCCCCTCAATTCGAAATGTTTTTCCCTCCGTTCAAAATTAAGGTCGAAATGTTCTTCCCTCCTTCCAAAAATGTGAAATTTAGATTCAAAATATTTTTTTTTTTACAAAAAAAAATTGTTTTTATTCTGCTGCTGACGCTTACTGCTCCCCTGGAAGGTCAAGGAAAGGTTGCCACCGCCGGGAGAACCCTCTCAAGGCGAACTTTATTCGCTCCAGGCGGAGGAACCCCGCCGTGTCGCTAACCCAGGCCTCCACGCTCGGGGGTTTCGAGTCCCCCCACATTAGCAAGATCCGTCTCCGGGGTACCAGGGAGGCAAAGGCCAGTACCTCGGCCTCTTTCGCTTCCTGCACCCCCAGATCCTCCGCCACCCCAAAGATCGCTACTGTTGGACCCGCCTTCACCCGAGTGTCCAAAATCCTGGACATAGCCCTCGCGAAGACCTGCCAGAGTTCTTTAAGCGCCGGGGATGCCCAAAACCTGTGGGCATGGTTCGCCGGACTCACCGCACATCTCGAGCACCGGTCCTCCACCCCAAAAAACGTACTCATTCTTGCCGCCGTTATATGCACGACCTTGAACTGAATTAAACTGAGCCTGGCAGATGATTATCATAGATTATCATAGAATTTACAGCGCAGAAGGAGGCCATTCGGCCCATCGAGTCTGCACCGGCTCTTGGAAAGAGCACCCTACCCAAGGTCAACACCTCCACCCTACCCCCATAACCCAGTAACCCCACCCAACACCAAGGGCAATTTTGGACACTAAGGGCAATTTATCATGGCCAATCCACCTCACCTGCACATCTTTGGACAGTAAGGGCAATTTAACATGGCCAATCCACCTAACCTGCACATCTTTGGACACTAAGGGCAATTTAACATGGCCAATCCACCTAACCTGCACATCTTTGGACACTAAGGGACAATTTAACACAGCCAATCCACCTAACCTGTACATCTTTGGACACTAAGGGACAATTTAACACGGCCAATCCACCTAACCTGCACATCTTTGGACACTAAGGGACAATTTATCACGGCCAATCCACCTAACCTGTACATCTTTGGACACTAAGGGCAATTTAACACGGCCAATCCACCTAACCTGTACATCTTTGGACACTAAGGGACAATTTATCACGGCCAATCCACCTCACCTGTACATCTTTGGACACTAAGGGACAATTTATCACGGCCAATCCACCTAACCTGCACATCTTTGGACACTAAGGGCAATTTAACACGGCCAATCCACCTAACCTGCACATCTTTGGACACTAAGGGACAATTTATCACGGCCAATCCACCTCACCTGCACATCTTTGGACACTAAGGGACAATTTAACACGGCCAATCCACCTCACCTGCACATCTTTGGACACTAAGGGCAATTTAACACGGCCAATCCACCTCACCTGCACATCTTTGGACACTAAGGGCAATTTAACACGGCCAATCCACCTAACCTGCACATCTTTGGACACTAAGGGCAATTTAACACGGCCAATCCACCTAACCTGTACATCTTTGGACACTAAGGGCAATTTAGCACGGCCAATCCACCTAACCTGTACATCTTTGGACACTAAGGGACAATTTAACACGGCCAATCCACCTAACCTGTACATCTTTGGACACTAAGGGCAATTTAGCATGACCAATCCACCTAACCTGTACATCTTTGGACACTAAGGGGCAATTTATCACGGCCAATCCACCTAACCTGTACATCTTTGGACACTAAGGGCAATTTAACACGGCCAATCCACCTAACCTGCACATCTTTGGACTGTGGGAGGAAACCGGAGCACCCGGAGGAAACCCACGCACACACGGGGGGAGGACGTGCAGACTCCGCACAGACAGTGACCCGAGCCGGAATCGAACCTGGGACCCTGGAGCGGCGAAGCAATTGTGCTACCCACAAGGCTACCGTGCTGCCCTTACCGATGCGGGCCAATTCGCCCTGCCCGGGGCGTCGGCCCACAGGCCCTCATCCAGCCCCTCGCCCAGCCCCCTCCTCCCACTTGCCCCTCAGCTCCCCCACGGAGGCTCCCTCCGCCTCCTGCAGCTCCTGGTAGATGTCCGACACCTCCCCCCTCCCCTACCCAGATGCCAGACACCACCCTGCCCTGGATCCCTCGAGGGGGCAGGCCGAACAGCTCCTGCACGCTGGGGGAAGTCCAGTCTATAAACAGGGTCCCGCATTCTCCTAACGCCTGCCCTATACCCACGTTAGCCGCCCAATAGTAGCTGCAGAAGTTTGGCGGTGCCAACCCTCCCTCTCTGGCTACGCCTTTTGACGCGGGGGGGGGGTTTCATTCGCCCACACAAATCCCGTGACAATCCTGTTCACCCTCGCTTGAAAAAGTACTCGGGGATGAAAATGGGGAGGCATTGAAACACGAAGAGCAACCTGGGGAGAACCGTCATCTTCACGGAAGCGGGAGCACGTCCCACCTTTTAAAGTCTCCCTCCGTCTGCTCTTCCAGCCGAGACAGATTGAGCCTGTGTAGGCCGTCCCAGTCCTTAGCCACCTGTATACCTGAATAACGAAAGCTCCTCTCCACGATCCTGAGCGGGAGCTCCCTCAGTCTCTCCCCCTGGCCCCCTAGCGTGGACCACGAACAGCTCACTCTTCCCCGCGTTCAACTTGTACCCCCGAAGTCCCCCAGCATCCGCAAGACCTCCCCCCCCCCCCATCCCCTCCAGTGGGCCCGAAATGTGCCGCAGCCGGTCCTCCGCGTAGAGGGAGACCCGGCGCTCCTCCCCTCCGCGCACCGGCCCCCCCCTCCAATCCCCCGAAGTCCTGAGCGCAATTGCCGGGGGCGGGGGGGGGGGGGGGGGAAACGCCGACGGGGACGGGGGGCACCCCTGCCTCGTCCCCCCCCCGGTGCAGCCTGAAATACTCCGACCTCAGCCGGTTAGTTGACACGCTCGCCACGGGGGGGGGGGGGGGGGGGGGGGGATGCCTGATACAGCAGCTAGACACACCCTCTGAATCCCTCCCCGAATCCAAACCTGCCTGACGCCTCCCACAGATACCCCCACTCTGAGGCGCGATCAATTTGGCGGGAGACGAAGTTGAATCCAAACTGAGGCTTTATTAGCCTCTGAAAGTGTGGCCTCCCACAGCAGCTGGCGAAATGGCTGCGAGCTGGAGGACACGCATACTTATAACCCGGCTCCTGGGCGGAGCCAGCACGCAGGGGCCCAGGTGAACCTGTACTGCAGGTTCTACCGTACAACCCTTAATATAGGAACACAGTGGTTTACCACATTCACCCCCTGTTAAAATTGAGTCCGGCGGGGGTGGTGGAGAACTATATACAATTCGAAATCCTCTTCATCAACGGGGGTGGGCAGGGGGAGGACGGGTGGTCCTAGGGGTGGCGCTGGGGGCGACGGGGGTGGTGCGGGGGTGGAACCTGACGGTGCCAGGTCCCCGAGGGAGACGGTATCCTGGCGGCCGTCGGGGAACGCCGCGTAGGCGTACTGTGGGTTTGCGTGGAGCAGGTGCACCCTTTCCACCAACGGGTCCGCCTTGTGGAGCAGCACATGTTTACGGAGAAGCACGGTTCCCGGAGCTGTGAGCCAAGTTGGGAGCGATAGCCCGGATGTGGACTTCCTGGGGAAGGTAAAAAGGTGTTCATGCGGTGTACTGTTAGTGGCAGTGCAGAGTAATAAACGAATGGAATGTAGTGCATCAGGGAGGACCTCCTGCCAGCGGGAGGCCGGGGGATTTCTGGACCGCAGGGCCAGCTGGACGGCCCTCCATACCGTCCCGTTCTCCCGCTCCACCTGCCCGTTTCCCCGGGGGTTGTAGCTGGTCGTCCTGCCGGGGGCGATACCCCCGCTGAGCAGGAACTGACGCAGCTCATCGCTCATGAATGAGGATCCCCGGTCGCTGTGGATGTAGGCGGGGAAACGGAACAGGGCGAAGATGGAATTGAGGGCGTTAATGACGGTGGCAGGCGTCATGTCGGGGCATGGGATGGCGAAGGGGAAACGGGAGTACGCATCGATCACACTGAGGAAATACGTGTGCCGGTCGGAGGAGGGGAGGGGGCCTTTGAAATCCATGCTGAGGCGTTCAAAGGGGCGGGAGGCCTTCACCAGGCGCGCGCAGGGTCCGGCCGGTAGAAGTGCGGCTTGCACTCCGCACAGACCTGGCAGTCCCTGGTGATCGTCCTTACTTCCTCGACGGAGTAGGGCAAATTTTGTGCCTTAATGAAGTGGTACAACCGAGTGACCCCCGGGTGACAAAGGCTGTCGTGTCGGGTCCGGAGTCCGTCTACCTGTGCGCCGGCACATGTACCTCGGGAGAGGGCGTCTGGGGGCTCGTTGAGTTTACCGGGGCGATACTTAATCTCGTAGTTATAGGCGGAGAGCTCGATCCTCCACCGCAAGATTCTGTCATTCTTGATCTTGCCCCGCTGGGTGTTGTCGAACATGAAAGTTACCGACCGTTGGTCAGTGAGGAGAGTGAATCTCTTACCGGCCAGGTAATGCCTCCAATGTCGCACAGCCTCAACGATAGCCTGGGCCGCCTTTTCGACGGATGAGTGCCGAATTTCGGAGGCGTGGAGGGTGCGGGAGAAGAATGCCCCGGGCCTGCCTGCCTGGTTGAGGGTGGCGGCAGGGGCGACGTCCGATGCGTCGCTTTCTACTTGGAAAGGAAGTGTTTCGTCTACTGCGTGCATTCCAGCTTTGACGATGTCTGCTCCGATGCGGGCGAAAACCTGTTGGGCCTCGGCCGTCAGGGGGAATTGGGTGGACTGAATGAGTGGGCGGGCTTTGTCCGCATAGTTTGGGACCCACTGAGCGTAGTAGGCAAAGAACCCCAGGCAGCGTTTGAGGGCCTTGGGGCAGTGGGGGAGGGGGAGCTCCACGAGGGGGCGCGCGCGGTCGGGACCGGGACCCAGAACTCCGTTCTGGACCCCGTAGCCGAGGATGGCGGGGCGGTTGGTGCTGAACACGCGCTCCTCCCTGCTGTACGCGAGGTTGAGGAGAGTGGCGGCGCGGGGGAATTTGGCGAGGTTGGCGCCGTGGTCCTGCTGATCGTGGCCGCAGACGGTCACATTGTCGAGGTACGGGAACGCGGCCCGCAAGCCGTACCGGTCGACCATTCGGTCCATCTCCCTTTGGAAGACCGAAACCCCATTGGTGACGCCGAAGGGGACCCTGAGGAAGTGGTATAGGCGGACGTCTGCCTCGAAGACGGTGTATGGCCAGTCCGACTTCCGGATGGGGAGCTGGTGGCAGGCGGATTTCAGGTCCACCGTTGAGAAGACCCGGTACTGCGCAATCTGGTTAACCATGTCAGATATGCGTGGGAGGGGGTACGCGTCGAGCTGCGTGTACCGGTTGATGGTCTGGCTGTAGTCCACGGCCATTCGGTGTTTCCCCCCAGACTGAACCACGACCACCTGAGCTCTCCGGGGGCTGTTGCTGGGCTCGGTGACTCCCTCCCGAAGCAGCCGCGGGACCTCGGACCGGATGGAGGCCTCATCCTGGGCGCTGCGCCGTCTGCTCCTGGTGGCGACGGGTTTGCAATCCGGAGTTAGGTTGGCGAAGCGGGAAGGAGGGTCGACCTTCAGGGCCGCGAGGCCGCGCACAGCGAGGGGGGGGGGTACGGGCCCGCCGAATTTAAGGGTCAGGCTCTGGAGGTCGCACCGGAGGTCCAGGCCGAGGGTGAGTGCAGCGCAGAGGTTAGGGGGGACGTAGAGGCGGAAGCCGTGGAACTCTACGCCTTGGACTGTGAGCGTGACCGTGCAGTACCCCCGGATCGCTACGCGATGGGATCCGGAGGCCAGGGAGATACTTTGATTGGTAGGGTTAGGGTTAGGGTTAGGGTTAGGGTTAGGATACTTTGATTGTTAGGGTTAGGGTTAGGGTTAGGGTTAGGATACTTTGATTGATAGGGTGTACCTCAAGGGAGCAGCGCCTTACCGTATTCGGGTGTACAAAGCTCTGGGTGCTCCCGGAGTCCTGTAGGCAGGAGGAGACGTGGCCGTTGACTTTCGCGCTGGTGGATGCGTTGGTCAGCGTGTGGGGTCGGGGCTGGTCGGTTGCCATGGAGGCGAATCGGGGTTGGCCGTCGGGTCGGGGTCCTGAAACGCCGTTGGCCTCCGTGTGCCGCGGGGTGGACAGGGTGGCGGGGGTCCCGGGGGTCCTGTGGGGGGGGGGGTCACAAAATGGCGGCGCCCATGGAACGCACGTTGCTGGGGGTGGAGCAAGATGGCGGCGCCCACGGAACGCACGTGCTGTGCGGGGGGGGGAGAAGATGGCGGCGCCCGTTGCTCGCACACGGCCTGGGGAGGAGGGGGGGGGATGGCGGCGCCCCTTGTCCGTGACCGGGGGGGGGGGGACCGCTGCCGCTGAGCGGGCCTGGCACACCGCTGCGTAGTGGCCCCCCCTTCCCGCAGGCCGTACAAAGGGGCAGCGCGGGCCGGGCAGCGTTGGCGGGGGGTGTCTATGCCGGCCGCAAAAATAGCATCGGGGCCCCCCCCCCCCGGAGATCACCGGCTGGCGCGTAGCGCAGGCGTGCTGGGTGGGTCGCGCCCCCCCCCCCCCGCTGGGGGCGGCTGTCTGTGGGGCCCATGAAGCGTAGGAGGGGTGGGCCGCGGGGTGGGGGGGCGGAGGATTAGGGTTAGGGTTCGGGTTAGGGTTAGGGTTTGGGTTTGGGTTAGGGTTAGAGTTAGGGTTAGGGTTAGGTTAACCCTAACCCTAACCCTAACCCTAAGTGTTTTAGTCTCTGTGAGGTCGCCCGTGGCCCCTTCCAGGAGCCGCTGCCCGATAACATCGGACCCAGTTACAAAAGCGTCCCTCACTAGGAGATCCGAGTGCTCCTTAGCTGTGACGTCCTGGCAGTCACCGTCCCGAACTAGTGGGATCAGGGCCCTCCAGAAGTCCTCGATTGACTCTCCAGGTAGCTGAGACACGCGTTGCGAGCGCGTGTCTGGCGAAGAGCGTGTTCGTCTTCTGCTCATAACTCTCTTTGAGTCGGGCCATGGCGTCAGCGTAATCGGGCGCCTCCTGGACCAGCGGGAAGATTTTAGAGCTGAGCCTGGAGTACAAGATTTGAATCTTCTGAGCCTCTGGAGCAGGGGTCGGCGCCCCGTTGATAAACGCTTCAAAACAAGCTCGCCAGCGCTGGACGTCCTTTCGGGCGTCGCTGGCGCGTGGACCCAGCTGCAGGCGATCCGGTTTGACCCGGAGGTCCATCTTCTGAATCAGACACTAATAAATTGAGGCGCGATCAATTTGGCGGGAGACGAAGTTGAATCCAAACTGAGGCTTTATTAGTCTCCGAAGTGTGGCCTCCCACAGCAGCTGGCGAAATGGCTGCGAGCTGGAGGACACGCATACTTATAACCCGGCTGCTGGGCGGAGCCAGCACGCAAGGGCCCAGGTGAACCTGTAGTGCAGGTTCTACCGTACAACCCTTAATATAGGAACACATTCACCCCCTGTTAAAGTCCTTCTCCGCGTCCATTGCAGCCACTACTTATGAGTCCCCTCCCTCCGAGGGCATCATGATAATATTCAGGAGCCTCCTCAGATTTGCGTTCAGCTGCCTTCCCTTGACGAAACCCCGTCTGGTCCTCCCCGATCGCCCCCGGGACACTGTCCTCTATTCTGGCGGCCAGCATTTTCGCCAGCAATTTGGCGTCTACATTCAGGCGCGATATCGGCCTGTAGGCCCCCACACTGGAACGGCTCCTTCTCCTCCTTCAGGATAAGCGAGATCAATGCCTGCGACATCGTCGGGGGGGGGGAGGGTCCCTCTCTCCTTAGCCTCGTTAACGGTTCTCATCAGGAGCGGGCTCGGCGGCATCCGAGAACGAATTCTACGGGGAAGCCATCCGGGCCCGGGGGCCTTGCCCGTCTGCGTGCCTTGCCAGCCCCCTGACCACCTCCTCCAGCTCAATCGGGGCCCCCAGTCCCTCCACCCGCTCCTCATCCACCCTCGGGAACCTCAACCGGTCCATGAACCGCCTCATCCCTTCCCCTCCCCTCGGGGGTTCCGACTCGTATAACTTCCCGTAGAACTCCCTGAAGGCTTCACTGACCCTCTCTGGGCCCGGCACCGTGTTACCTTCCTTAATGCTCACTCCCCCGATCTCCCTGGCGGCCCCCCCCTCCTGTGAAGCTGGTGTGCCAGCATCCCACTTGCTTTCTCCCCATATTCGTAGACTGCCCCCTTTCACTTTCCTCAACTGACCCCGTTCCGCCCCCCAGTCGCAGGTCCACCCGATGGGGGGGGGGGCGCGTGGTCCGAGGCCGCAATGGCCGAATACCCGACCCCCTCCGCCCCTCGGGATTAACGCCCTGCTCGCCGCACAGAAAGTCAATCCGCGGGTAGACGTTACGGACGCGGGAGAAGAAGGCCTTCGCCCTTGGCCGCGCAAACACCCACGGGTTGTAGCCGCCCGGGCTGGCCACTTCCCGACTTAAAATGGAGAACCGCAAAGGCTGAAGGGAAACTCAGCCAACACAGGCAAAACTTGAGCAAGTCCAGAAATCATGTGACAGCACTGAAACCCGCAGCCACCCGCATAGTAGTGAGCGATCCCCGGCAACAGTTCAGGTGAACAAGGACAAGCCAGACTCCTCGGCGCCAGCAGGAGCCAAGACAAAGGACGGCCAACGGACGCTCGGGGACCGCCCAGCGGTCAGGGAACAGCTCCAGTATTGGAGAAACCGATCGAAGCGATCGGGACGCAGTCCAATCACTTGGAACCAGGTACGGGGTCCGCCCCGAAGGGCGGGAAGCCCCCGTGGGGACAATAAAGTAGAGCCCCCCCCCAAGCTCAAATCGTCCTTCTTGGGGCAGGGTCACTCAGCAACGCGAAGCAAACCCGTGGGGGTGACCTGTCCAAGCGGCCACGCCAACGAAGTAAGTCTCCAGTCAACGCCCGCTGCGAGATAGGCGCCCCGAGCTACCAGTACATACCGGCTTTCGAATCCTGCAGACTCAGATCGAACGAAAGGCCATTTGTTCCCCTGACCTGGTGGGCCAGTTCCGAAGCTAAGTACAGGCCTTTTAGTGTTAGAGATAGTCTAGAAAGTAGAGTTTATGCATGAGTAGTGACTGACTGTGTATAATAAATGTGTTTTGATTTGAATATTACTAATTGGTGTATTGAGTTATTGATCAACACTTGAACTTGAACCTCGTGGAGGTATCATAAAGGTACATAAGAACTAGGAGCAGGAGTCGGCCATTTGGCCCCTCGAGCCTGCTCCGCCAATTCAACGAGATCGCGGCTGATCTTTTGTGGACTCAGCTCCACTTTCCGGCCCGAACACCATAACCCTTAATTCTTCAAAAAACTCTCTATCTTTATCTTAAAAACATTCAATGAAGGAGCCTCTACTGCTTCACTGGGCAAGGAATTCCATAGATTCACAACCCTTTGGGTGAAGAAGTTCCCCCTAAACTCAGTCCTAAATCTACCTCCCCTTATTTTGAGGCTGTGCCCCCCCTAGACCTAGGGAGGTCGTGTCTCACTAACTTGATAGAGTTTTTCGAGGAGGTCACTAAGATGATTGATGCAGGTACGGCAGTGGATGTTGTCTATATGGACTTCAGTAAGGCCTTTGACAAGGTCCCTCATGGTAGACTAGTACAAAAGGTGTAGTCACACGGGATCAGGGGTGAGCTGGCAAGGTGGATACAGAACTGGCTAGGCCATAGAAGGCAGAGGGTAGCAATGGAGGGATGCTTTTCTAATTGGAGGGCTCTGACCAGTGGTGTTCCACAGGGATCAGTGCTGGGACCTTTGCTGTTTGTAGTATATATAAATGATTTGGAGGAAAATGTAACTGGTCTGATTAGTAAGTTTGCAGACGACACAAAGGTTCCCGACCAGTGGAAACAACCTCCCCGCGTCTATCCCGCCTATTCCCTTCGCAATCTTGTGTGTCTCAATACGACCTGGCGACTCGAGAGCAAAGGTTATAAAACAGAGCCAATTACGAATTAAGAGCCAACCAAAAGTTAGCAACAGGGTCCACGCCCCCCCCCCCCCGCCCCCCCACCATAGTCAAGCTACTTGACTCCAAGTCCGGGATCACGAATTCCGCATCGTCCCAGTCCGGGGCAGACACGTTCGCCAACACCAGCCGGGCCCCCCTGTAGCGAGCATGAAGGGCCGCCTCCGGCAACGTGGCCACGCCCGCCTCCAACCCCTTGAGATGTGAGAGGACGCAGGGACCTCTCGACCGGCCCGTTCAGGCCCCTCACGTTCCACGTGATCAGCCTGGGGGGGGGAGTGTGAGGAGGGGTGATGGGGGAGGGGAACAAAGAACGACGAAGATTGCAGCCCGGGAACAGGCCCTTCGGCCCGCCCAGCCTGCGCCGATCCAGATCCCCTATCTAAACCTGTCGCCTGTTTTCCAAGGATCTACTTCCCCCTGTTCCCCGCCCATTCATATATCTGTCTAGATGCATCTTGAATGATGCTGTCGTGCCCGCCTCTACCACCTCCGCTGGCCAAGCGTTCCAGGCACCCTCTGCGTCAAAAACTTTCCCCGCACATCTCCCTTAAACTTTCCCCCTCTCACCTTGAAATCGGGACCCCCTCGTAATTGACACCCCCGCTCTTGGAAAAAGCTTGTTGCTATCCCCCCCCCTGTCCATACCTCCCAGAATTTTGTAGACCTCAAATCAGGTCCCCCCCCTCAACCTCCGTCTTTCCAACGGAAACAATCCTAATCTACTCAACCTCTCTTCGTAGCGAGCACCCTCCATACCAGGCAACATCCTGGTGAACCTCCTCTGCACCCTCTCTAAAGCATCCACATCCTTCTGGTAATGTGGCGACCAGAACTGCTCACAGTATTCCAAATGTGGCCTAACCAAAGTCCTGTACAACTGTAACATGACCTGCCGACTCTTGTACTCAATACCCCGTCCGATGAAGGCAAGTAGGCCGTAGGCCTTCTTGACCGCACTATCGACCTGCGTTGCCACCTTCAGGGGACAATGGACCTGAACTCCCAGATCTCTCTGTACGCCTCGTCCGTCGTGTCAACATAATGGTGCCTGCCCTGGTATGTTACCCAACGTCTCGCCGGATGCGGGAGCCCGAACTTGGCCCGGTTGAAATCCTCCTCGCCAGCTCAGCTCCCAAGTCCTGGTGTAAGCGAATCCCGCTGGTCTCCCGCTTACTGCTCCGCTCCTTCTTTGCCCACCGCAGGACACGCTCCCCGTCTGTGAAGCGGCGGAAATTTATCACCATCGCCCTGGCGAGGACCCGATGCGCCCCGTCCAGCTTCAAGGGCGGCGGGAAAGGCCCCCGCGCCCATCGGCGTCCCCACTACCCGCCCGCGTCCGCCCCCTCCGCACCTCCAGGGGGGGGGGCCCGGGATCCGCGGCTCGGGACTCCCGAGAGACCCGCCTTCGAGCTCACCCGGCCCCGCCCGCCTCCGCCCTGACCGCCAGGCCCCAGGGCCCCGCCCTCGTCCTCCGCCACCTTCCTCTCCACCTCCTCGGTCGCCTTCCCCGGCGCCTTCTGGACCTCCACCGTCGTCTCCATCGGAGGCCCCCCCCCCCCCCTCCGTCGTTCCAGTGAGAACAAACCGAGTTTATTCAACCGCTCCCCATAGCTAATGCCCTCCATACCGGGCAACATTCTGGTAAATCTCTTCTGCACCCTCTCTAAAGCCTCCACATCCTTCTGGTAGTGTGGCGACCAGAATTGAACACTGTACTCCCAAGTGTGGCCTAACTGAGGTTCTAGAGTCCGCACGGACAGCGACCCAGCGGGGACTCGAACCTGGGGCCCTGCGGAGACCGTGCTGCCCCCCTGGTCTGATCATTGACTCTGTCCTTCCTATGCCCTGTTGGATTCCCCCCCCCCCGGACTGTGGTGGTTGGAGTTGTTAAACACACCCCCATCGCCCCAGGGGGGGGGGTTCCGAATGGGGCACATCTCAATCAGCTTTGTGAAAATAGATCATCATAGAATTTCCAGTGCAGAAGGAGGCCATTCGGCCCATCGAGTCTGCACCGGCTCTTGGAAAGAGCACCCTACCCAAGGTCAACACCTCCACCCTATCCCCGTAACCCAGTAACCCCACCCAACACTAAGGGCAATTTTGGACACTAATGGCAATTTATCACGGCCAATCCACCTAACCTGCACATCTTTGGACTGTGGGAGGAAACCGGAGCCCCCGGAGGAAACCCACGCACACACGGGGAGGATGTGCAGACTCCGCACAGACAGTGACCCAAGGCCGGGAATCGAACCCGGGACGCTGGAGCTGTGAAGCAATTGTGCTAACCACAGTGCTGCCGTGCTGCCCAGATCAATTGACAGGTGGGGAGGGATGTCGGAGTGGGGGGTGGGATTCTCGCCCGCCGGCGTGGATTGAACCTCCTTTCGAACGGCGGGACAAGGCGGCGCGGGCGGGCTCCTGCCCGGGGGGGGGGGGCTGCAGAGAGTCCGCGGCAAGGGCCCCTCTACCTCAGCCACGTGGGGTCGACACACGGGCACTGGAGCCAATGGGTGGGAAAGGTCGGGCGACCCACGAGGGCTCATTTTTTTGGAGGCCCGTTGGCGACTCATTTTACTCATCCCGCGACCCACCCCCACTTTGAGAGAACCCACTGCCCCCTTCTCCTACTTGGCTGCATGGCGTTTTCTTCCCAAGATAGCGTCGGAGCGTGACGATTCTGCTATCTCTCTCAAACACACCCTCTTTTTACATCTCCTATAGCCGTACTGTTGATATTATTTATCTCGGTGAAGCACAGGCCGTCCCTTATATCGATCAAATGACCACACAAACAGTTAGTTCGCTCAACAGATGGTTTATTTACGTACACAGGAGTTATCTCGACATGCAAACACAATATCTACTACGTGTTAAACTACACCTATCAGCTACAATAACCTGTACTTAACTTCAGGGCGACCGGCACTGTGCAGGTGGATAAGGCCTTTATCTGGATTTCACTTGGCTGGTTCAAAGAAAATGGCTCTGTCCAGAACATAGAAGTGCGCAGCACAGTACTGGCCCTTCGGCCCACGATGCTGTGCCGAACTAGTCTGTCACCAAGATCAAATCAACCTACTCCCAATCCTTCGAGTGCGCTCCATGTCCCTATCCAATAACCGCTGGGAAGTTCCTCAAGTGTCCGACTCCACTACCCTAGCTGGGAGTGCGTTCCACGCCCCAACCACTCTCTGAGGAAAGAACCTACCTCGGACGTCCCTCCTGTATCTCCCACCCTGAACCTTATAGTTATGCCCCCTTGTGACAGCTACATCCACCCGAGGAAATAGTCCCTGAACGTCCACTCTATCTGTCCCCCTCTTCATCGTATAAACCTCTACTAAGTCGCCTCTCATCCTCCTCCGCTCCAAAGAGAAAAGCCCTCGCTCCCTCAACCTTTCCTCATAAGACCTATCCTCCAATCCCTCAACCTTTCCTCATAAGACCTATCCTCCAATCCCTCAACCTTTCCTCATAAGACCTATCCTCCAATCCCTCAACCTTTCCTCATAAGACCTATCCTCCAATCCCTCAACCTTTCCTCATAAGACCCACCCTCCAATCCCTCAACCTTTCCTCATAAGACCCACCCTCCAATCCCTCAACCTTTCCTCATAAGACCTATCCTCCAATCCCTCAACCTTTCCTCATAAGACCCACCCTCCAATCCCTCAACCTTTCCTCATAAGACCCACCCTCCAATCCCTCAACCTTTCCTCATAAGACCTATCCTCCAATCCCTCAACCTTTCCTCATAAGACCTATCCTCCAATCCCTCAACCTTTCCTCATAAGACCTATCCTCCAATCCCTCAACCTTTCCTCATAAGACCTATCCTCCAATCCTCAACCTTTCCTCATAAGACCTATCCTCCAATCCCTCAACCTTTCCTCATAAGACCTATCCTCCAATCCCTCAACCTTTCCTCATAAGACCTATCCTCCAATCCCTCAACCTTTCCTCATAAGACCTATCCTCCAATCCCTCAGCCTTTCCTCATAAGACCTATCCTGCAATCCTCAACCTTGCCTCATAAGACCTATCCTCCAATCCGCAACCTTTCCTCATAAGACCTATCCTCCAATCCCTCAACCTTTCCTCATAAGACCTATCCTCCAATCCCTCAACCTTTCCTCATAAGACCTATCCTCCAATCCCTCAACCTTTCCTCATAAGACCTATCCTCCAATCCCTCAACCTTTCCTCATAAGACCTATCCTCCAATCCCTCAACCTTTCCTCATAAGACCTATCCTCCAATCCCTCAGCCTTCCTCATAAGACCTATCCTCCAATCCCTCAACCTTTCCTCATAAGACCTATCCTCCAATCCCTCAACCTTTCCTCATAAGACCTATCCTCCAATCCCTCAACCTTTCCTCATAAGACCCACCCTCCAATCCCGCAACCTTTCCTCATAAGACCTATCCTCCAATCCCTCAACCTTTCCTCATAAGACCTATCCTCCAATCCCTCAGCCTTTCTCATAAGCCTATCCTCCATCCAGGCAGCATCCTGTAAATCTCCTCTGCACCCTTTCCAATGCTTCCACGTCCTTCCTATAGTGAGGTGACCAGAACTGCACGCAATACTCCAAATGTGGTCTCACCAGGGTCCTGTACAGTTGCAGCATAAGCTCTTAAACGCAAGCCCCCCCCCCCCCCGTTAATAAACGCTAACACACTATAGTACGAAGTCTTACAACACCAGGTTAAAGTCTAACAGGTTTGTTTCGATGTCACCAGCTTTCGGAGCGCTGCTCTTCTTCACCTGAGGAAGGAGCAGCGCTCGAAAGCGAGTGACATCGAAACAAACCTGTTGGACTTTAACCGGGTGTTGTAAGACTTCTTACTGTGCCCACCCCAGTCCAACGCCGGCATCTCCACATCATAACACAACTATAGGCTCTCTTCACGCTCTATCCACCTGGGTGGCAACCTTCAGAGATCTGTGGACATGAACCCCGAGGTCTCTCCGCTCCTCCACATTCCTCAGACCCCGGCCGTTGGCCCTGTAATCCGCATTCGAATTTGCCCCACCAAAATGAATCGCCTCTCGCTCACTCCATCTGCCACATTTCAGCCCAGCTCTGCATCCTATCAATGTCTCTTTGCAGCCGACAACAGCCCCCCACATTATCCACCCGTCTTGGTGTCATCGGCAAATTTACTGACCCAACCTTCAACTCCAGCGTCAAGTCACTGATTAGAAATCTCTGCTGGGCTCATCCTGCCAGGCAGCGATCGTTGGTCTTGAGCGTGGCTGGCTGCTCCGGCTACGATTGCTCCCTTTTGTCCCCCTGGATTTTGCGCTCTTTGGGGCGGACCTTAACCTTGGAGCCAATAGTTCGACGGGGCTCCGATCACGCTCTTCGATTTCGGCCAATAAAGGGGCTGGGCGGGTCCGCAGCGGGGGGTTTCGCTCAGGTCTGGTCACCTGTGTTTCGGATACACATCGGCTGTGCGTCTGTCGGAGTCCTGGGTTGGCCATAATTCCCATGGTCCCTTGCAGGCGGCCATCTTGGATGGCGACAGCACTAACCTCTTAAAATTGAATTCGAACACCAACACGCCCACGATCTTGCGTTGCCCGATTAGGCATTTTACTTCAGGTACGGAATGACCTAGACTTCTCACCGTCCCTCGGTACACGAGACAATAAACAAATCCAATCCCTCCTTTTTTTTTTAAAAGCCTCGCTATTCGTTTTAAAATTGCGCGTTAATACTTCGCGTCAATTTCTCAATTTGATTTTTCTACCCAAATTTCCCTTTTGTTTTCTTTCAGCGAAGACCATGCGGCAAGGGATCAGAATGAGGCTATTTGACCCATCGCGTGTTTCCCAATGCCATGAGATTGGGTTTATTGTCACGTGTACCGAGGTACAGTGAAAGGTATTGTTCTGCGTACAGCGCAGATCGATCATTCCGTACGTGAAAATAATAATAATCTTTATTAGTGTCACAAGTGGCTTACATTAACCCGGCACTGACGTTACTGTGAAAATCCCCTCGTCGCCACATTAATAATAATCTTTATTAGTGTCACAAGTAGGCTCACATTAACACGGCACTGACGTTACTGTGAAAATCCCCTCGTCGCCACATTAATAATAATCTTTATTAGTGTCACAAGTGGGCTTACATTAACCCGGCACTGACGTTACTGTGAAAATCCCCTCGTCGCCACATTAATAATAATCTTTATTAGTGTCACAAGGAGGTTTACATTAACCCGGCACTGACGTTACTGTGAAAATCCCCTCGTCGCCACATTAATAATAATCTTTATTAGTGTCACAAGTCGGCTCACATTAACCCGGCACTGACGTTACTGTGAAAATACCCTCGTCGCCACATTAATAATAATCTTTATTAGTGTCACAAGGAGGCTCACATTAACCCGGCACTGACGTTACTGTGAAAATCCCCTCATCGCCACATTAATAATAATCTTTATTAGTGTCACAAGGAGGCTCACATTAACCCGGCACTGACGTTACTGTGAAAATCCCCTCATCGCCACATTAATAATAATCTTTATTAGTGTCACAAGTAGGCTCACATTAACCCGGCACTGACGTTACTGTGAAATCCCCTCATCGCCACATTAATAATAATCTTTATTAGTGTCACAAGGAGGCTCACATTAACCCGCACTGACGTTACTGTGAAAATCCCCTCATCGCCACATTAATAATAATCTTTATTAGTGTCACAAGTAGGCTCACATTAACCCGGCAGTGACGTTACTGTGAAAATCCCCTCGTCGCCACATTAATAATAATCTTTATTAGTGTCACAAGTCGGCTTACATTAACCCGGCACTGACATTACTGTGAAAATCCCCTCATCGCCACATTAATAATAATCTTTATTAGTGTCACAATTAGGTTTACATTAACCCGGCACTGACGTTACTGTGAAAATCCCCTCGTCGCCACATTAATAATAATCTTTATTCGTGTCACAAGTAGGCTCACATTAACCCGGCACTGACGTTATTGTGAAAATCCCCTCGTCGCCACAATAATAATAATCTTTATTATTGTCACAAGTAGGCTCACATTAACCCGGCACTGACGTTACTGTGAAAATACCCTCGTCGCCACATTAATAATAATCTTTATTAGTGTCACAAGTAGGCTTACATTAACCCGGCACTGACGTTACTGTGAAAATACCCTCGTCGCCACATTAATAATAATCTTTATTAGTGTCACAAGTAGGTTTACATTAACCCGGCACTGACGTTACTGTGAAAATCCCCTCGTCGCCACATTAATAATAATCTTTATTAGTGTCACAAGTAGGCTTACATTCACCCGGCACTGACGTTACTGTGAAAATCCCCTCGTCGCCACATTAATAATAATCTTTATTAGTGTCACAAGTAGGTTTACATTAACCCGGCACTGACGTTACTGTGAAATATCCTCGTCACCACATTAATAATAATCTTTATTAGTGTCACAAGTAGGCTTACATTAACCCGGCACTGACATTACTGTGAAAATACCCTCGTCGCCACATTAATAATAATCTTTATTAGTGTCACAAGTAGGCTCACATTAACCCAGCACTGATTTTACTGTGAAAATCCCCTCATCGCCACATAATAATCTTATTAGTGTCACATGTAGGCTTACATTAACCGGCACTGATGTTACTGTGAAAAGCCCCTAGACGCCACATTCCGGTGCCTGCTCGGGTA